>NC_092278.1:28245683-28360683 GCF_036320965.1 Panulirus ornatus
TTTGGAAAGAGGGGCAAGAATGAAGTCTGTTGGGGATGAGAGAGCTTGGGAAGTGAGTCAGTTGTTGTTCGCTGATGATACAGCGCTGGTGGCTGATTCATGTGAGAAACTGCAGAAGCTGGTGACTGAGTTTGGTAAAGTGTGTGAAAGGAGAAAGTTAAGAGTAAATGTGAATAAGAGCAACGTTATTAGGTACAGTAGGTTTGAGGGTCAAGTCAATTGGGAGGTAAGTTTGAATGGAGAAAAACGGAAGGAAGTAAAGTGTTTTAGATATCTGGGAGTGGATCTGGCAGCGGATGGAACCATGGAAGTGGAAGTGAATCATAGGGTGGGGGAGAGGGCGAAAATCCTGGGAGCCTTGAAGAATGTGTGGAAGTCGAGAATATTATCTCAGAAAACAAAAATGGGTATGTTTGAAGGAATAGTGGTTCCAACAATGTTGTATGGTTGCGAGGCGTGGGCTATGGATAGAGTTGTGCGCAGGAGGGTGGATGTGCTGGAAATGAGATGTTTGAGGACAATATGTGGTGTGAGGTGGTTTGATCGAGTAAGTAATGTAAGGGTATGAGAGATGTGTGGAAATAAGAAGAGCGTGGTTGAGAGAGCAGAAGAGGGTGTTTTGAAATGGTTTGGGCACATGGAGAGAATGAGTGAGGAAAGATTGACCAAGAGGATAAATGTGTTGGAGGTGGAGGGCACGAGGAGAAAAAGGGAGACCAAATTGGAGGTGGAAAGATGGAGTGAAAAAGATTTTGAGTGATCGGGGCCTGAACATGCAGGAGGGTGAAAGGCGGGCAAGGAATAGAGTGAATTGGATCGATGTGGTATACCAGGGTCGATGTGCTGTCAATGGATTGAATCAGGGCATGTGAAGCGTCTGGGGTAAACCATGAAAAGTTGTGTGGGGCCTGGATGTGGAAAGGGAGCTGTGGTTTCGGGCATTATTGCATGACTGCTAGAGACTGAGTGTGAACGAATGGGGCCTTTGTTGTCTTTTCCTAGCACTACCTCACACACATGAGGGGGGGAGGGGGATGTTATTCCATGTGTGGCGAGGTGGCAATGGGAATGAATAAAGGCAGACAGTGTGAATTGTGTGCATGCGTATATATGTATATGTCTATGTGTGTATATATATGTGTACATTGAGATGTATGGGTATATATACTTGCGTGTGGGGACGTGTATGTATATACATGTGTATGAGGGTGGGTTGGGCCATTTCTTTCGTCTGTTTCCTTGCACTACCTCGCAAACGCGGGAGACAGCGACAAAGCAAAATAAATAAATATATGTATGTATATATATATATATATATATATATATATATATATATATATATATATATATATATATATATATATATATATATTTTATCATATTTTGTTGCTGTCTCCCGTGTTGGCGAGGCAGCACAAGGAAACAGATGAAAGAATGGCTCAACCCACCCATATACACATGTATATACATAAATGCCAACACAGGCAAATATACATACATTTCAATGTATACATATGTATACATACACAGAAATATACATATAGACACATGTAGATAATTCATACTTCCTGCCCTCATTCATTCCCGTCGCCATCCCGTCACACATGAAATGAAACCCATCCCCCTCATCCTGCACGTGCGAGAGGTAGCGCTAGGAAAAGACAACAAAGGCCACATTCTTTCACACTCAGTCTCTAGCTGTCATGTATATTGCACAGAAACCATAGTTCTGCTTCCATATCCAGGCCCCATAAAACTTTCCATGGTTTACCACAGATGCTTCACATGCCCTGGTTCAATCCATTGACTACACATCTACCCCAGTATATCACATCGTTCCAATTCACTCTAATCCTTGCACACTTTTCACCCTCCTCCATATTCAGGACCCAATGGCTCAAAATATTTTTCACTCTGTCCTTCCACCTCCAATTTGGTCTCCCATTTCTTTTTCCCTCCACCTCTGACACATATATCCTCTTTGTCAATGTGACCAAACCCTTTCATTCAATACACCCTCTTCTGTTCTCTCAACCACACTCTTTTCATTACCACACATCTCTCTCACCCTTTCATTACTTACTCGATCAAATCACCTCAAACATATCAATTCCAACACATCCACCATCCTCCGAACAACCCTATCTATAGCCCAGGCCTAGCAACCATATAACATTGTTGGAACCACTATTCCCTCAAACATACCCATTTTTGCTTTCTGAGATAATGTTCTCACCATCCACACATTCTTCAACATTCCCAGAACCTTTGCTTCCTCCCATACCTTGTGACTCACTTCTGCTATCACCATTTCATCTGCTGCCAAATCCACTCCTAGATATCTAAAACACTTCACTTCCTCCAGTTTTCCTCCATTCAAACTTGCCTCCCAACTGACTTGTCCCTCAACCCTACTATACCTAATAACCTTACTCTTATTCACAATTTACTCTCAGCTTTCTTCTTTCATACACTTTACCAAACTCAGTCATCAGCTTCTGCAGTTTCTCACCCGAATCAGCCACCAGCGATGTATCATCAGTGAACAACAACTGACTCACTTCCCAAGCTCTCTCATCCATAACAGACTGCATACATGCCCCTCTCTTCAAAACTCTTGCATTCACCTCCTATCAACCCTGTCCATAAACAAATTAAACAACCATGGAGACATCACGCACCCCTGCCGCAAACTGACATTCACTGGGAACCAATCACTTTCCTCTCTTCCTACTCATACACATACCTTACATCGTCGATAAAAACTTTTCACTGCTTCTAGCAACTTCCCTCCCACACAATATACCCTTAATACCTTCCACAGAGCATCTCTATGAACTCTATCATATGCCTTCTCTAGATCCATACATATAAATCCACTTGTTTTCTAAGTATTTCTCACATACATTCTTCAAAGCAAACACCTGATCCACACATCCTCTACCACTTCTGAAACCGCACTGCTCTTCTCCAATCTGATGCTCTGTACATGCCTTCACCCTCTCAATCAATACCATCCCATATAATTTCCCAGGAATACTCAACAAACGTATACCTTTGAATACTCACCTTTAATCCCTTTGCCTTTGTGCATGGCACTTTATACAATAACAGTTTTGATGCACGAGACCAGATTATAGTGATGGGTGATTTGAATGCAAAGGTGAGTAATGTGGCAGTTGAGGGAATAATTGGTGTACATGGGGTGGTCAGCGTTGTAAGGGGAAATGGTGAAGAGCTTCTAGATCTGTGTGCTAAAAAAGGACTGGTGACTGGGAATACCAGGTTTAAAAAGAGATATACATAATTGTATGTATGTAAGTAGGAGAGAAGGCCAGAGAGCATTATTGGATTAACTGTTAATTGATAGGCACATGAAAGAGAGACTTTTGGATGTTAATGTGCTGAGAGATGCAACTGGGGGATGTCTGATCATTACGTTATGGAGGCAAAGGTGAAGATTTGTAGAGGTTTTCAGAGAAGAAGGGAAAATGTTGGGGTGAAAAGTGGTGAGAGCAAGTGAGCTTGGCAAGGAGACTTGTGTGAGTAAGTACCAGAAGAGACTCAGTGCAGAACGGAAAAAGGTGAGAGCAAAGGACGTACGGGGATTCAGGGAGGAATGGGATGTATTTAGGGAAGCAGTGATGGCTTGCGCAAAAGATGCTTGTGGCATGAAAAGCATGGGAGGCGGGCAGATTAGAAAGGGTAGTGAGTGGTGGGATGAAGAAGTAATATTATTATTGAAAGAGCAGAGAGAGGCATATAGACAATTTTTGCAGAAAGAAAGAGGCAGGACGTCAAGAGAAAGGTGCAAGAGGTGAAAAAAAGGGCAAAGGGAAGTTAGGGTGAGAGAGTATCATTAAAGTTCAGGGAGGATATAAACATGTCTTGGAAGGAGGTAAATAAATGCACAAGACATGAGAACAAATGGGAACATCAGTGAAGGGGGATAATTGGGAGGTAATAACAAGTAGTAGTGATGTGAGATGTTGTGAGCATTTTGAAAGTTTGTTGAACGTGTTAGATGATAGAGTGGCAGATATAGGGTGTTTTGGTCGAGGTGGTGTGCGAAGTGAGAGGACCAGGGAGAATGATTTAGTAAAAAGAGAAGAGGTAGTGAAAGCTTAGCAGAAGATGAAAGCCGGCAAGGCACTGGGTTTGGATGGTATTGCAGTTGAATTTATTAAAAAAGGGGGTGACTGTGTTGTTGACAGATTGGTGAGGATATTCGACGTATGTATGGCTCATGGTGAAGTGCCTGAGGATTGATGGAAAGAATACTTCCCACGCATTCCTTACGTGTCATAGAAGGCGACTAAAAAGGACAGGAGCGGGGGCTAGAAACCCTTCCCTCCTTGTATTTTAACTTTCTAAAAGGGGAAACAAAAGAAGGAGTCACACAAGGAGTGCTCATCCTCCTCTAAGGCTCAGATTGGCACGTCTAAATGTGTGTGGATGTAACCAAGATGAGAAAAAAGGAGAGAAAGGTAGTATGTTTGAGGATAGGAACCTGGACGTTTTAGCTCTGAGTGAAACGAAGCTCAAGGGTAAAGGGGAAGAGTGGTTTGGAAATGTTTTGGGAGTAAAGTCAGGGGTTGGTGAGAGGACAAGAACAAGGGAAGGAGTAGCACTACTCCTGAAACAGAAGTGGTGGGAGTATGTGATGAAATGTAAAAAAGTAAACTTTAGATTGATATGGGTAAAAGTGAAAATGGATGGAGAGAGATGGGTGATTATTGGTGCCTATGCACCTGGGTATGAGAAGAAAGATCATGAGAGGCAAGTGTTTTGGGAGCAGTTGAAATAGGGTGTTAGTAGTTTTGATGCACGAGACCAGGTTATAGTGATGGGTGATTTGAATGCAAAGGTGAGTAATGTGGCAGTTGAGGGAATAATTGGTGTACATGGGGTGGTCAGTGTTGTAAGGGGAGACGATGAAGAGCTTGTAGATTTGTTTGCTGAAAAAGGACTAGTGATTGGGGATACCAGGTTTAAAAAGAGAGATATACATAAGTATACGTATGAGAGTAGGAGAGATAGCCTGAGAGCGTTATTGGATTACGTGTTATTTGTAGGCACGCAAGAGAGACTTTTGGATGTTAATGTGCTGAGAGGTGCACCTGGAGGGATTTCTGATCTTTATCTTATGGAGGTGAAGGTGAAGATTTGTAGAGGTTTTCAGAAAAGAAGAGAGAATGTTGGGAAGAAGAGAATGGTGAGAGTAAGTGAGCTTGGGAAGGAGACTTGTGTAAGAAAGTACCAGGAGAGACTGAATGCAGAATGAAAAAGGTGAGAGCAAAGGATGTAAGGGGAGTGGGGGAGGAATGGGATGTATTTAAGGAAGCAGTGATGGCTTGCGCAAAAGATGCATGTGGCATGAGAAGAATGGGAGGTGGGCAGATTAGAAAGGGTAGTGAGTGGTGGGATGAAGAAGTAAGAATTATTAGTGAAAGAGAAGAGAGAGGCATTTGGATGGTTTTTGCAGGGAAATAGTGCAAATGACTGTGAGATGTATAAAAGAAAGAGGCAGGAGGTCAAGAGAAAGGTGCAGGAGGTGAAAAAGAGGTCAAATGAGAGTTGGAGTGAGAGAGCATCATTAAATTTTAGGGAGGGTAAAAAGATGTTATGGAAGGAGCTAAATAAAGTGCGTAAGACAAGAGAACAAATGGGCAGGTAATAACAAGTTGTGATGATGTGAGCAGATGGAGTGAGTATTTTGAATGTGTTTGATGATAGAGTGCCAGATATAGGGTGTTTTGGTCAAGGTGGTGTGCAAAGTGAGAGGGTTGGGGAGAATGATTTGGTAAACAAAGAAGAGGTAGTAAAAGCTTTGCAGAAGATGAAAGCCGGCAAGGCAGCGAGTTTGGATGGAATTGCAGTGGAATTTATTAAAAAGGGGGTGACTGTGTTGTTGGCTGGTTGGTAAGGTTATTCAATGTATGTATGACTAATGGTGAGGTGCCTGAGGATTGGCGGAATGCTTGCATAGTGCCATTGCATAAAGGCAAAGGGGATAAAGGTGAGTGCTCAAATTACAGAGGTATAAGTTTGTTGAGTATTCCTGGGAATTTATATGGGAGAGTATTGATTGAGAGGGTGAAGGCATGTACAGAGCATCAGATTGGGGAAGAGCAGTGTGGTTTCAGAAGTGGTAGAGGATGTGTGGATGAGGTGTTTGCCTTGAAGAATATATGTGAGAAATACTTAGAAAAGCAAATGGATTTGTATGTAGCATTTATGGATCTGGAGAAGGCATATGATAGAGCTGACAGAGATGCTCTGTGGAAGGTATTAAGAATATATGTTGTGGGAGGCAAGTTCTTAGAATCAGTGAAAAGTTTTTATTGAGGATGTAAGGCATGTGTACAAGTAGGAAGAGAGGAAAGTTATTGGTTCTCAGTGAATGTCGGTTACGGCAGAGGTGTGTGATGTCTCCATGGTTGTTCAATTTGTTTATGGATGGGGTTGTTAGGGAGGTGAATGCAAGAATTTTGGAAAGAGGGGCAAGCATGCAGTCTGTTAAGGATGAGAGAGCTTGGGAAGTGAGTCAATTGTTCTTCACTGATGATACAGCGCTGGTGGCTGATTCAGGTGAGAAACTGCAGAAACTGGTGACTGAGTTTGGTAAAGTGTGTGAAAGAAGAAAGCTGAGAGTAAATGTGAATAAGAGTGAGGTTATTTGGTACAGTAGGGTTGAGGGACAAGTCAATTGGGAGGTACGCTTGAATGGAGAAAAACTGGAGGAAGTTAAGTGTTTTAGATATCTGGGAGTGGATTTGGCAGCGGATGGAACCATGGAAGCGGAAGTGAGTCATATGGGGGGGGAGGGGGAGAAAGTTCAAGGAGCGGTGAAAAATGTTTAGAAGGCGAGAATGTTATCTTGGGAAGCAAAAAATGGGTATGTTTGAAGGAATAGTGGTTCTGACAATGTTATATGTTTGCGAGGCTTGGGCAATAGATAGAGTTGTGCAGAGGATGGTGGATGTGTTGGAAATGAGATGTTTGAGGACAACATGTGGTATGAGGTGGTTTGATCAAGTAAGTAATAAAAGGGTAAGAGAGATGCGCAGTAACAAAAAGTGTGGTTGCGAGAGCAGAAAAGGGTGTTTTGAAATGGTTTGGTCACATGGAGAGAATGAGTGAGGAAAGACTGACAAAGAGGATATATGTGTCAGCAGTGGAGGGAACAAGGAGAAGTGGGAGACCAAATTGGAGGTGGAAAGATGGAATGAAAAAGATTTTGAGCGATCGAGCCCTGAACATGCAGGAGGGTGAAAAGCATGCAAGGAATAGAGTGAATTGGAACGATGTGGTTTACCAGGGTCAACATGCTGTCAATGGATTGAACCAGGGCATGTGAAGAGTCTCGGGTAAACCATGGAAGGTTTTGTGGGGCCTGGATGTGGAAAGGGAGCTGTGGTTTCGGTGCATTATACATGACAGCTAGAGACTGAGTGTGAACGAATGTGGCCTTTGTTGTCTTTTGCTAGTGCTACCTTGCGGACATGCGGAGGGAGGCAGTTTTCATTTCATGTGTGGCGCGGTGGCAACGGAAATGAATAAGTGCAGATCGTATGAATTATGTACATGTGTATATATGTATATGCCTGTGTGTGTATATATAGAGTTGATAGAGATGCTCTGTGGAAGGTATTTAGAATATACAGTGTGGGAGGCAAGTTGTTAGAAGCAGTGAAAAGTTTTTATCGAGGGTGTAAGGCATGTGTACGTGTAGGAAGAGAGGAAAGTGATTGGTTCTCAGTGGATGCAGGTTTGTGGCAGGGGTGTGTGATGTCTCCATGATTGTTTAATTTACTTATGGATGGGGTTGTTAGGGAGGTAAATGCAAGAGTTTTGGAAAGAGGGGCAAGTATGCAGTCTGTTGTGGATGAGAGCTTGGGAAGTGAGTCAGTTGTTCCCTGATGATACAGCGCTGGTGGATGATTCGTGTGAGAAACTGCAGAAGCTGGTGACTGAGTTTGGTAAAGTGTGTGAAAGAAGAAAGTTAAGAGTAAATGTGAATAAGAGCAAGGTTATTAGGTACAGTAGGGTTGAGGGTCAAGTCAATTGGGAGGTAAGTTTGAATGGAGAAAAACTGGAGGAAGTAAAGTGTTTTAGATATCTGGGAGTGGATCTGGGAGCAGATGGAACCATGGAAGCGGAAGTGGATCATAGGGTGGGGGAGGAGGCGAAAATCCTGGGAGCCTTGAAGAATGTGTGGAAGTCGAGAACATTATCTCGGAAAACAAATATGGGTATGTTTGAAGGAATAGTGGTTCCAACAATGTTGTATGGTTGCGAGGCGTGGGCTATGGATAGAGTTGTGCGCAGGAGGATGGATGTGCTGGAAATGAGATGTTTGAGGACAATGCATGGTGTGAGGTGGTTTGATCGAGTAAGTAACATAAGGGTAAGAGAGATGTGTGGAAATAAAAAGAGCGTGGTTGAGAGAGCAGAAGAGGGTGTTTTAAAATGGTTTGGGCACATGGAGAGAATGAGTGAGGAAAGACTGACCAAGAGGATATATGTGTCGGAGGTGGAGGGAACGAGGAGAAGTGGGAGACCAAATTGGAGGTGGAAAGATGGAGTGAAAAAGATTTTGTGTGATCGGGGCCTGAACATGCAGGAGGATGAAAGGAGGGCAAGGAATAGAGTGAATTGGATCGATGTGGTATACCGGGGTTGACGTGCTGTCAGTGGATTGAATCAGGCCCGGATCGCTCAAAATCTTTTTCTCTATATCCTTCCACCTCCAATTTGGTCTCCTACTTCTCACTCTTCCCTCCACCTTTGACACATATATCCCCTTTGTCAATCTTTCTTCACTCATTCTCTCAATGTGACCAAACCATTTCAATACACCCTCTTCTGCTCTCTCAACCACACTTTTTATTAACATACATCCCTCTCACCTTTCCATTACTTACTCGATCAAAACCCCACATCACATATTGTCCTTAAACATCTCATTTCCAACACTCACTCTCCTCCGCACCACCCTATCAATAGCCCATGCCTCACCACCATATAATATTGCTCGAACCACTATTCCTTCAAACATACCCATTTTTGCTCTCCAAGATAACGTTCTCACTTTCCACACATACTTCACTGCTCCCAGAACTTTCGCCCCCTCCCCACCCTGTGACTCACTTCTGCTTCCATGGTTACATCCGCTGCCAAATTCACTCCCAGATATCTAAAACACTTCACTTCTGCCAGTTTTTCTCCATTCAGACTTACCTCCCAATTTTCTTTTCCCTCAACCCTACTGAACCTAATAACCTTGCTCTTATTCACATTTACTCTCAGCTTTCCTCTTTCACACACTTTACCAAACTCAGTCACCAGCTTCTGCAGTTTTTTACCCAAATCAGCCACCAGGGCTGTATCATCAGCAAACAACTGACTCACTTCCTAAGCCCTCTCATCCACAACAGACTGCATACTTGCCCCTCTCTACAAAACTCTTGCATTCACCTTCCTAACAACCCCATCCATAAACAAATTAAACAACCATGGAGACATCACGCACCCCTGCCACAAACCGACATTCATTGGGAACCAATCACTTTCCTCTCTTCCTACTCATACACATGCCTTACATCCTCGATAAAAACTTTTCACTGCTACTAGTAACTTACCTCCCACACCATATACTCTTATTACCTTCCACAAAGCATCTCTATGAAATGCCTTCTCCAGATCCATAAATGCTACATACAAATCCATCTGTTTTTCTAAGTATTTTTCTCATACATTCTTCAAAGCAAAGACTATTCCTTCAAACATACCCATTTTTGCTCTCTGAGATAATCTTTGCTTCCAGAACCTTCGAGCCCTCTCCCACCCTTTGACTCACTTCCGCTTTCATGGTTCCATCCGCTGCCAAATCCACTCCCAGATATCTAAAACACTTCACTTCCTCCAATTTTTCTCCATACAAATGTACATCCCAAAAACTTGTCCCTTAACCATGCTGAACCTAATAACCTTGCTCTTATTCACAGTTACTCTCAAATTTCTCCCTTCACACACTTTTCCAAACTCAGTCACCAACTTCTGCAGTTTCTCACTTGAATCAGACACAAGTGTTGTATCAGCGAACAGTAACTGACTCACTTCCCAAGCCCTCTCATTCCCAACATACTGCATACTTGCACCTCTCTCTAAAACTCTTGCATTTGCCTTCCCTAACCACTCCATCCATAAACAAATCAAACGTCCATGGACACAACATGCACCCCTGCCGCAGACTGACCTTCACTGGGAACCAGTCACTCTTCTTTTCCTACCTGTACACATGCCTTACATCCTTGATAAACTTTTCACTGCTTCTAACAGCTTACCTCCTACACCATATACTCTTAAGACCTTCCATACAGCATTTCTATCAACACTATCATATGCCAACTCCAGATCTATAAATGCCATATACAAATCCAACTGTTTTTTAAATATTTCTCACACACATTCTTCAAAGCAAACACCTGATCCACACATCCTGTACCTCTTCTGAAACCACACTGCTCCTCCCCAATCTGATGCTCTGTACATGCCTTCACCCTCTCAATCAATACCTTCCCATACAATTTTCCAGAGATACCCAGGAAACTTATGCCTCTGTGGTTTGAAGGAATTGTAGTTCCAACAATACTATATGGTTACGAGAAGGGTGGATGTGGTGGAAATTAAATGTTTGAGGACAATATGTGGTGTGAGGTGGTTTGATTGAGAAAGTAATGAAAGGGTAAGAGAGATGTGTGGAAATAAAAAGGGTGTGGGTGAGAGAGCAGAAGAGGGTGTGTTGAAATGGTCTGGACATATGGAAAGAATGAGCAAGGAGAGGTTGACAAAGAGAATATGTGTGTCAAAGGTGGAGGGACCAAGAAGTGGGTAACCAAATTGGAGGTGGAAGGATGGAGTGAGAAAGAATCTGAGCGAACAGGGCCTGAACATACAGGAGGGTAAGAAGTATGTAAGAAATAGAGTGAATTAGAATTATGTGGTATACCGGGTCATAACCAGCTACAATCAATAGCAACTTCAAATTCAGATTTTTGTACTTTACCTCACATTGTAGTTTCCCTTCTTTGTTCAAAATCTCTCCACTGAAGGTTCTTAACATAAAACATGTGCAAATAACCTTTCATACATATCTTTATTCATTAAAGAGAAATAAGCTACAGTGTCTACTTACATGGCTGCTGGTGTATCATTAATGCACAAGTCCACATTATCCCTATCTCCAACTTTTCCTTCATGACTGGTGTAAATAGTAAACAGATTCAGAATTAATAACACTCTTTAATACTCTTTCATTTCTTTCTCAGTATCTTCAATATAATTTACCTTTACCACTTCCGCCAGAGGCTGTACAGGCGGAAGCAATATGTTCAATACACTCACAAGTGTAATATCTTGAATTTTTGATCTTGCAATTAAAGCTTTCATGTTTCCTTAGGCATCTCTTAAACTTTAAATCAACATGTGTTCCTTGTTTTGTGGAATAATTCTTCCATCTAGGTAAAGTCACTTTACACATTAAGCCACTACTGCCAACTGATTCACTACCAAATTCTCTAGTTTTTCTCAGCTAGTTCCAAGTTTGTAGCTATCAGACAAGCTTTTTCAAAAGCTAATTTGTATTTTTTCATAATTCAGACCTATCTCAAACCTGCCTCTTAGAGTTCGGATTCAAGAACTGTCCAAATTTACTATATATTCTTTATCTCCTGTGCCAAATTTGTAATTTTCAGCAATCTCAACAGGAGCAGGATCAAAATGTTGCTTCAGAGTCTTGGGAAACTGACTCAGTGTCGTATCTTTGGCTCTGACAGGGGAAAGCAAATTGACCAGCTCCTACCAGTCAAAAGACTGCTTTCCTTTTCTCAAGGGCTTTCTTCTTCTGAACATCACCTCCATCATCCATTAATTCATTTGCCAGGAAGAAGAGGTCAATTCTCTTGCAATATGATGCAAAATTCTCCCTGTCTGCATTGTACTCCCTCACTCATCCAATGTATCCACTGACACCAGCCATTATTGCCCTATTCACTATAGTTCTCCACATTCAGAGAAGCCTTTCCTTCAGTGGTCACTAGCCTCTCTCAAAGATGTCACCACCACCTTGTATGTCCCATCCTCATCACCAATGTAATATCTTACGTGATTTTAATGAGAGAAAAGGAAGCTACGCACAAACTCTAGTTAGGGTGGCTTATTTTCAACATTCTCGCACTACCCGCCTAATACATTATGATTATACAGGAATAAACATGCTATGCACAAACTCTAGTTAGAGTGGCTTATTTTCAACATTCTCGCACTACCAGCCTAATACATTATGATTATACAGGAATAAACACATCTTAACTTTGGTAAGAATAACATGACTAATAATGTTTTTATTATTATTATTATTTGCTTTGTCGCTGTCTCCCACGTTAGCGAGGTAGCGCAAGGAAACAGACGAAAGAATGGCCCAACCCACCCACATACACATGTATATACATACACGTCCACACACACAAATATACATACCTATACATCTCAACGTATAATATAAACACACACAGACATATACACATATACACATGTACATAATTCATACTATCTGCCTTTATTCATTCCCATCGCCACCTCGCCACATATGGAATAACAACCCCCTCCCCCTTCATGTGTGCGAGGTAGTGCGAGGAAAAAACAACAAAGGCCACATTCGTTCACACTCAGTCTCTAGCTGTCATGTAATAATGCACCGAAACCACAGCTCCCTTTCCACATCCAGGCCCCACCCAACTTTCCATGGTTTACCCCAGACGCTTCACATGCCCTGGTTCAATCCACTGACAGCACATCGACCCCAATATACCACATCGTTCCAATTCACTCTAATCCTTGCGCGCCTTTCACCCTCCTGCATGTTCAGGCCCCGATCACTCAAAATCTTTTTCACTCCATCTTTCCACCTCCAATTTGGTCTCCCACTTCTCCTCGTTCCCTCCACCTCTGACACATATATCCTCTTGGTCAGTCTTTCCTCACTCATTCTCTCCATGTGACCAAACCATTTCAAAACACCCTCTTCTGCTCTCTCAACCACACTCTTTTTATTACCACACATCTCTCTTACCCTATTATTACTTACTCGATCAAACCACCTCACACCAGATATTGTCCTCAAACATCTCACTTCCAGCACATCCACCCTCCTCCGCACGACTCTATCCATAGCCCACGCCTCGCAACCAGACAACATTGCTGGAACCACTATTCCTTCAAACATACCCATTTTTGCTTTCCAAGATAATGTTCTCAACTTCCACACATTCTTCAACGCTCCCAGAATTTTCGCCCCCTCCCCCACCCTATGATTCACTTCTGCTTCCATGGTTCCATCCGCTGCCAAATCCACTCCCAGATATCTAAAACACTTCACTTCCACCAGTTTTTCTCCATTCAAACTTACCTCTCAATTGACTTGACCCTCAACCCTCCTGTACCTAATAACCTTGCTCTTATTCACATTTACTCTCAACTTTCTTCTTTCACGCACTTTACCAAACTCAGTCACCAGCTTCTGTATATATATATAATTCAATAAAGGAAGTATATAAACATACATATGTATATAACAGGATTGATAACAGCTAGTGATGGAATGAGTGTTTTGAAAGACTGTTGAATGTGTTTGATGACAGTGGCAGATGTAGAGCGTACTGGTCAGGGTGGTGTGCGAAGTGAGAGAGTCAAGAAGAGTGGTTGGGTGAAAAGAGCAGAGGTGGTGAAAGCCTTGCTGAAGATGAAATCCAGGAAGGTGGCAGGTTTGGATGGTATTGTAGTTGAATTCATTAAGAAAGGGAGTTAAATCTGTTTGATAAGAGTGGCATATGCAGGGCGTTTTAGTCAGGGTGGTATGCGAAGTAAGAGTCATGAAGAGTGGTTGGGTGAATAGAGAAGTGGTGGTGAAAGCCTTGCTGAAGATGAAATCCAGGAAGGCAGCAGGTTTGGATGGTACTGCAGTTGAGTCTATTAAGAAAGGGGGTGACTGTATTGTTGATTAGCTGGGAAGGATCTTCTGTGTATGTATGGATCATGATGAAGTGCCAAGGATTGGCAGAATGCATGTATAGTGCCAATGTACAAAGGCAAAGGGGATAAAGGTGACTGTTCAAACTACAGAGGCATACGTTTGTTGAGTATAACTGAAAAATTATATGGGAGGGTATTGACTGAGAGGGTTAAGGTATGTACAGAGCATCAGATTGGGGAGGCGCAGTGTGGTTTCAGAGGTAGCGGAGAATGTGAGGATCAGATGTTTACTTTGAAGAATGCAAGTGAGAAATACTAAGAAAAACAGATATATTTGTATGTGGTATTTATGAATTTGGAGATGATATGATAGTGTTGACAGAGATGCTTTCTGGAAGGTCTTAAGAATATGGTGTGGGAGGTAAAGCTGCTAAAAGCGGTAAGAAGTATTTATCACAGGTGTAAGGCATGTGTACGAGTAGAAAGAGAGGAGAGTGACTGGTTCCCAGTGAAAGTCGCTTTGTGGCAGGGGTGTATGATGGCACAATGGTTGTTTGCTTTGTTTATGGATGGGTGGTTATGGAGGTAAATGCAAGAGTTTTAGAGATAGTGGCAAGTATGCAGTCTGTTGGGGATGAGAGGGACTGGGAAGGGAGTCAATTGTTGTTCACTGATGATACAGCACTGGTGGCTGATTCAAAAGAGGAACTGTAGAAGTTGGTGACTGAGTTTGGAAAAGTGTGAAAGGAGAAAGTTGAGAGTAAATGTGAATAAGATAAAGGTTATCAGCTTCAGCACAGGTAGATGGACAAGTTAGTTGAGATGTAAGCTTGAATGGGATAATTGGAGGAAATGAAGTGTTTTTGATATCTGGGAGTGGACTTGGAAGCAAATGGGACCATGGAAGCGGAAGTGAGTCATAGGGTTGGGGAGGGGGTGAAGGTTTTGGGAGCAATGAAGAATGTGTGGAAAGAGAGAACGTTAGCTCAGAGCAAAAATGGGTATATTTGAAGGATTAATAGTTCTAACAATATTATATGGCTATGAGGCATGAGCTATAGATAGCGTTGGACAAAGGAGGGTGGATGTGTTGGAAAAGAAATGTTTGAAGACAGCATGTGGTGTGAGGTGGTCTGATCAAGTAAGTACTGAAAGGGTAAATGAAATGTGTGGTAATAAAAGAGTATGGTTGAAAGAGTAGAAGAGGGTGTGTTGAAATGATTTGGACATATGGAGAGAATGAGTGAAGAAAGGTTGACAAAGAGGATGTATGTATGGAGAGAACAAGAAGTGGGAGACCAAATTGGAGGTGGAAGAATGGAGTGAAAAAGATTTCAAGCGATCGATGCCTGAACATACAGGAGGGTGAAAGGCATATCCCACATCTTTCATTAATAAATCCCTTAAGTTGGCAAAGAAATCATTTTATAGAGTTAAACCCAAACATCCCCTTGATGCCAAGAATCTATTAGTTCTCCCTTTTAGTAATAATTTTACATTACTAATGTAATCAAAATGTAGCCTTCAGCAATAACAAATCTATAAAGAATATCTTAATCAAAAACTCACCAGAAAATAATGCAGGCTGTGTTTAAAGAATACCTGGTAAAAACTGTAATATGTTTTATGTTGGGCAGAATGGTAAGGATCTTTATGTTAGACTTAAGCAATATAAATATAGTATAAGAGCAGGATAAGTCTCAAATACTTTGTTCAATCATGTTAAAAATCATGACCATTGTACTGACTGGAGTAATGCCAATTCAGTGATCAACTGCAACTCCTTTCCCACAAGTAATATCATTGAATATTCTATTATCAAATGCAGAAAGAACTGTAACATTGATATTAGTGAAGGTCTCTACAAACTGGATAGCTTTGTCTTAAGCAAAATTTTTAAACAGTTCCCTTTCCTCTCCACATTATAAAAATTTTATGACAGGCATGATGCCAGACCCAAACACCAGCATCCAGTGACACTTGTTTACCAATAGCATTTTAACCATCCATGATTTGTCCCAGACACTTCACATGCCATGGTTCAGTTCATTGGCAGCATGTGGATCCCTGTATACCACATCCTTCCAATTCACTCTATCCTGTGCAAGCCTTTCACCCCTCTACATGTTCAGGCCCTAATCACTCAAAATCTTTTACACTCCATCCTTCCATCTCTAATTTGGTCTCCTCATTCTTATCGTTCCATTCATTTCCGACACATATATCCTCTTAGTCAACCTTCCCCTACTCATTCTCCCTGTATGTCCAAACCATTCCACCACACCTTTCCCAGCTCTCTCAACCACATCCATTTCATTACCACACCTCTCTCTTACCCTTGCATCTCATACTTGATCAAGCCATCTCACACCACATACTGTCCTCAAACATTTCATTTCAAATACACCCACCCTCATCCACACAGCACCTCTATCACTCCTATCATATGCTTTCTCCAGATTCATAAATTTCACATACAAATCCATCTGTTACTCTAAGTATTTCTCATAGACACTCTTTAGCAAACACCTGATCCACACATCCTCTATCGCTTCGAAAACCACGTTGCTCCTCGTATCTGATGCTCTGTACATGCCTTCTCCCTCTCTGAAATGTGGATCTTATAAGCTTCAGCTGAATAATCATGTAGAGATAGTGTTTTGAATAATGTACATATATTTCATGAATTTGTCTAGAAGTATTTCACATTAGTATAGCATTCTAATTGTATACTGAAGGATTAGCCATGACATTAAGTCATACAAAAACACTTATTTTTCTTAAAAATTACCAAATTTTGCAGAAACTATTTTAAAATCTATATAAAAACAGCTTCTTTATATGGTGGCTATTGTTATCTAAATAACTTGCTTTATATTTTGTCATGATTTTGGCCTCTTACTTATTTTTCACTTTTCAATGGGGGTTTTCAAGAAATCATTTCAAATACAGAAATCAGAGCTTCTTTCAATATTGAAAAAGTAACAAAAAAGGTTAAAATTTATACTTTTTATTTTTTGTACAAAGGCAAAGGGGATAAAAGTGAGTGCTCAAATTACTGAGGCATAAGTTTGTTGAGTATTCCTGGTAAATTATATGGGAGGGTATTGATTGAGAGGGTAAAGGCATGTACTGAGCATCAGATTGGGAAAGAGCAGTGTGGCTTCAGAAGTGGTAGAGGATGTGTGGATCAGGTGTTTGCTTTGAAGAATGTATGTGAGAAATACTTAAGAAAAGCAAATGGATTTGTATGTAGCATTTATGGATCTGGAGAAGGCATATGATAGAGTTGACAGAGATGCTCTGTGGAAGGTATTAAGAATATATGGTGTGGGAGGCAAGTTGTTAGAAGCAGTGAAAAGTTTTTGTCGAGGATGTGTAAATGTAGGAAGAGATGAAAGTGATTGGTTCTCAGTGAATGTAGGTTTGCGGCAGAGGTGTGTGATGTCTCCATGGTTGTTTAATTTGTTTATGGATGGGGTTGTTAGGGAGGTGAATGCAAGAGTTTTGGAAAGAGGGGCAAGTATGCAGTCTGTTGTGGATGAGAGAGCTTGGGAAGTGAGTCAGTTGTTGTTCGCTGATGATACAGCGCTGGTGGCTGATTCGTGTGAGAAACTGCAGAAACTGGTGACTGAGTTTGGTAAAGTGTGTGAAAGAAGAAAGTTGAGAATAAATGTGAATAAGAGCAAGGTTATTAGGTAGAGTAGGGTTGAGGGACAAGTCAATTGGGAGGTAAGTTTGAATGGAGAAAAACTGGAGGGTGAAGTGTTTTAGATATCTGGGAGTGGATTTGGCAGTGGATGGAACCATGAAAGTGAAAGTGAATCATAGGGTGGGGGGGAGGGGCAAAAGTTCTGGGAGCACTGAAAATTATGTGAAAGCTGAGAACATTATCTCGGAAAGCAAAAATGGGTATGTTTGTAGGAATAGTGGTTCCAACAATGTTATATGGCTGCAAGGCATGGGCTATAGATAGAGTTGTGCGGAGGAGGGTGGATGTGCTGGAAATGAGATGTTTGAGGACAATATGTGGTGTGAGGTGGTTTGATCGAGTAAGTAATAATAAGGTAAGAGAGATGTGTGGTAATAAAAAGAGTGTGGTTGAGAGAGCAGGAGAGAGTGTTTTGAAATGGTTTGGTCACATGGAGAGAATGAGTGAGGAAAGATTGACCAAGAGGATATATGGTTCAGAGGTGGAGGGAATGAGAAGCGGAAGACCAAATTGGAGGTGGAAAGATGGAGTGAAAAAGATTTTGAGTGATCGGGGCCTGAACATGCAGGAGGGTGAAAGGCGTGTAAGGAATAGAGTGAATAGGAACGATGTGGTATACTGGGGTCGACGTGCTGTCAATGGATTGAACCAGGACATATTAAGCGTCTGGGGTAAACCATGGAAAGTTCTGTGGGGCCTGGATGTGGAAAGGGCGCTGTGGCTTCAGTGCATTATTAAATGACAGCTAGTGACTGAGTGTGAACGAATGTGGCCTTTGTTGTCTTTCCCTAGCGCTACCTCGCACACATAAGGGGGAAGGGGGTTTTTATTTCATGTGTGGCGGGGTGGCGATGAAATGAATAATGGCAGCCAGTATGAATTATGTACATGTGTATATATGTATATGTCTGTGTGTGTATATATATGTATACGGTGAGATGTATAGGCATGTATATTTGCGTGTGTGGACGTGTATGTATATACACATGTAGGTGGTTGGGTTGGGCCATTCTTTTGTTTGTTTCCTTGCGCTACCTCCCTAATGCGGGAGACATCGACAAAACAATATAAATTTTTTTTTTTTTTGCTTTGTCGCTGTCTCCCAAGTTTGCGAGGTAGCACAAGGAAACAGATGAAAGAAATGGAACAACCCACCCCCATACACATGTATATACATACACGTCCACACATGCAAATATACATACCTACACAGCTTTCCATGGTTTACCCCAGACGCTTCACATGCCCTGATTCAATCCAATGACAGCACGTCAACCCCGGTATACCACATCGATCCAATTCACTCTATTCCTTGCCCTCCTTTCACCCTCCTGCATGTTCAGGCCCCGATCACTCAAAATCTTTTTCACTCCATCTTTCCACCTCCAATTTGGTCTCCCACTTCTCCTCCTTCCCTCCACCTCCGACACATATATCCTCTTGGTCAATCTTTCCTCACTCATTCTCTCCATGTGCCCAAACCATTTCAAAACACCCTCTTCTGCTCTCTCAACCACGCTCTTTTTATTTCCACACATCTCTCTTACCCTTACGTTACTTACTCGATCAAACCACCTCACACCACACATTGTCCTCAAACATCTCATTTCCAGCACATCCACCCTCCTGCACACAACTCTATCCATAGCCCACGCCTCGCTAGAAGTTTCAGTTTTCTAAATTATTTCTTACATTTTTCATATGTATATATATGTATATGTGTGTATGTGTGTATATGTGCGTATGTATGTGTATATGTATATATATATAAGCATATATATGTATATTATCCCTGGGGATAGGGGTGAAAGAATACTTCCCACGCATTCCTCGCGTGTCGTAGAAGGCGACTAGACGGGACGGGAGCGGGGGGCCAGAAATCCTCCCCTCCTTGTATTTTTTAACTTTCTAAAATGGGAAACAGAAGAAGGAGTCACGCGAGGAGTGCTCATCCTCCTCGAAGGCTCAGACTGGGGTGTCTAAATGTGTGTGGATGTAACCATGATGTGAAAAAAGGAGAGATAGGTAGTATGTTTGAGGAAAGGAACCTGGATGTTTTGGCTCTGAGTGAAACGAAGCTCAAGGGTAAAGGGGAAGAGTGGTTTGGGAATGTCTTGGGAGTAAAGTCAGGGGTTAGTGAGAGGACAAGAGCAAAGGAAGGAGCAGCACTACTCCTGAAACAGGAGTTGTGGGAGTATGCGATAGTGTAAGAAAGTAAATTCTCGATTAATATGGTTAAAACTGAAAGTTGATGGAGAGAGATGGGTGATTGTTGGTGCATATGCACCTGGGCATGAGAAGAAAGATCATGAGAGGCAAGTGTTTTGGGAGCAGCTGAATGAGTGTGTTAGTGGTTTTGATGCACGAGACCGGGCTATAGTGATGGGTGATTTGAATGCAAAGGTGAGTAATGTGGCAGTTGAGGGAATAATTGGTATACATGGGGTGTTCAGTGTTGTAAATGGAAATGGTGAAGAGCTTGTAGATTTATGTACTGAAAAAGGACTGGTGATTGGGAATACCTGGTTTAAAAAAAAATATAAATATAAATAAATAAATATTTTTGGCAGATAAATGACACTTCAGGAACCAGCTTGAAAAATATGCAGAGAAAGGTTTAAATAAGTATGACTGTGTTGTTGATCAGTTGGTTAGTTTTTCAATTGTACGTATAGATTGTAATGAAGATTGGCAGAATTCATGTGTGAGGATAATGCATGAAGGCAAGGGGGAAAAAGGTGAACGTTTGATTTACATAAGTAAAAGTATGTTAAGTATGCTTAGTTTGTATATATGTTTGTTAAGTGTGCCTAATTGGTATAAGCTTGCTAAGTGTACCTAGTAAGTACAAGTTTAAGTGTGCCAAGTGAGTTGTATATAAAGGTAACGTAGAGAATAGTACATGCACACAGCATCAGATTAGGGAGTAACAATTGGTTTCAGGAATGTTAGAGGATGTATGGGTCAGGTGTGTGCTTTAAAGGATGCACGCGAAAAACACTTTGAGAAACAGGATTTGTATTTCACATTTATGGATCTGGAAAAAGCATTTGATAGGATTGAAAGAAAGGCTCTCTGGAAGGTCACAAATATATGGTGTGAGAGGGAAAACCTATTTGAAGCAGTGAGGAATTTTCATCAAGGGAGTACTTAAGACATGTCTGTGAGTGGGTAGAAAAGAGAGTGAGAGGTTCTAAGTGAAGGTAGGTCTGCAGCAAGAATGTGATCTCACCAAGAAATCTATCATTATTTTTACATTATACTTCGTCGCTATCTCCCACGTTAGTGAGGTAGCGCAAGGAAACAGAAGAAAGAATGACCCAACCCACCCACATACACATAAACGCCCACACACGCACATATACATACCTATACATTTCAACGTATACATACATATACATACACAGACATATACATATATACACATGTACATATTCATAATTGCTGCCTTCATCCATTCCCGCTGCCACCCTGCCTCACTTGAAATGGCACCCGTCCCCCTGCGCACGCAAGGTAGCACTAGGAAAAGACAACAAAGGCCACATTCGTTCACACTCAGTCTCTAGCTGTCATGTGTAATGCACCGAAACCACAGCTCCCTTTTTACATCCAGGTCCCATAAAATTTCGATGGTTTGCCCCAGACACTTCATATGCCCTGGTTAAATCCACTGACAGCATGGCGACCCCAGTATACCACACCATTCCAATTCACTCTATTCCTTGCACGCCTATCATCCTCCTCTATGTTCAGGCCCCAATCACTCAAAATCTTTTTCACTCCATCCCTCCACCTCCAGTTTGGTCTCCCACTTATTCCTTACACCTCTGACACATATATCCTCTTTGTCAATCTTTCCTCACTCATTCTCTCCAAGTGCCCAAACCATTCTAATAACCCTCCTCTGCTCTCTCAACCACACTCTTTTCATTGCCACACATCTCTCTTACCCTTTCATTACTTACATGATCAAACCACCTCATATCACATATTGTCCTCAAACATCTCATTTCCAACACATCCACCCTCCTCTGCACAACCCTATTAATAGCCCATGCCTCACAACCATATAACATTGTTGAAACCACTGTTTCTTCAAACATACCCATTTTTGCTCTCTGAGATAACATTCTCGCCTTCCACACATTCTTCAGTGCTCCCAGAACCCTCACCCCCTCCCCCATCCTGTGACTTACTTCTGCTTCCATGGTTCCATCTGCTGCTAAATCCACTCCCAGATAACTAAAACACTTCACTTCCTCCAGTTTTTCTCCATTCAAACTTACCTCCCAATTTGCTTGTCCCTCAACCCCACTGAACCTAATAACCTTGCTCTTAGTCACATTTACTCTCAGCTTTCTTCTTTCATACACTTTACCAAACTCAGTCATCAACTTTTGTAGTTTCTCACTCAAATCAGCCACCAGCACTGTATCATCAGCGAACAACAACTGACTCACTTCCCAAGCTCTCTCATCCACAACAGACTACATACTTGCCCCTCTCTCCAAAACTCTTGCACTCACTTCCCTAACAACCCCATCCATAAACAAATTAAACAACCATGGAGACATCACGCACCCCTGCCGCAAACTGACATTCACTGCGAACCAATCACTTTCCTCTCTTCCTACTCGTACATATGCCTTACATCCTTGATAAAAACTTTTCACTGCTTCTAGAAACTTACCTCCTATGCAATATACTCTTAATACCTTCCACAGAGCATCTCTATCAACTCTTTATCATATGCCTTCTCCAGATCCATAAATGCTACATATAAATCCACCTGTTTTTCTAAGTATTTCTCACATACATTCTTCAAAGCGAACACCTGAAAGCGAACACCTGATCCACACATCTTCTACCACTTCCAAAACCACACTGCTCTTCCCCAATCTGATGCTCTAGACATGCCTTTACCCTCTAAATCAATACCCTCTCATATGATTTCCAAGGAATACTCAACAAACTTATACCTCTGTAATTTGAGCACTCACCTTTATCCCCTTTGCCTTTGTACAATGGCACTATGCATGCATTCTGCCAATCCTCAGGCACTTCATCATGAACCATACATACACTGAATATCCTTACCAACTAGTCAACAACACAGTCACCACCTTTTTTAATAAATTCCACTGCAACATCATCCATATCCGCTGCCTTGCCAGCTTTCATCTTCAGCAAAGCTTTCAATACCTCTTCTCTGTCTACCAAACCATTCTCCCGGACCATCTCAATTCGCACACCACCTCGACTAAAACACCCTATATCTGCCACTCTATCATCAAACACAATCAACAAAACTTCAAAATACTCACTCCATCTCCTTCTCACTCCACCACTCCTTGTTATTACCTTTCCATTAGCCCCCTTCACTGATGTTCCCATTTGCTCTCTTGTCTTACACACTTTATTTACCTCCTTCCAAAACATCTTTTGATTCTCCCTAAAGTTTATCAATACTCTCTCACCCCAACTCTCATTTGCCCTCTTTTTCACCTCTTGCACCTTTCTCTTGACCTCTTGCCTCATCTCCAAATCATTCGCACTACTTGACTGCAAAACTCATCCAAATGCCCCTCTCTTCCCTTTCACTAACAATCTTACTTCTTCATCCCACCACTTACTATCCTTTCTAACCTGTCCACCTCTCACTTTTCTCATGCCACAAGCATCTTTTGCACAAGCCATCACTGCTTCCCTAAATACATCCCATTTCTCCCCCAATCCCCTTACATCATTTGCTCTAACCTTTTTCCATTCTGCACTCAATCTTTCCAGGTACTTCCTCACACAATTCTCCTTTCCAAGCTCACTTACTCTCACCACTCTCTTCACCCCAACATTCTCTCTTCTTTTCTGAAAACCTCTACAAATCTTCACCTTCACCTCCACTTGCCCCTCTCAGCACATTAACATCCAAAAGTCTCTCTTTCATGTGCCTATCAATTAACACGTAGTCCAATAACGCTCTCTGGCCATCTCTCCTACTTACATACGTATACTTATGTATATATCTCTCTTTTTAAACCAGGCATTCCCAATCACCAGTCCTTTTTCAGCATACAAATCTACCAGCTCTTCACCATTCCCATTTACAACACTGAACACCCAATGTACACCAATTATACCCTCAACTGCCACACTACTCACCTTTGCATTCAAATCATTCATCACTATAGCCCGGTCTCGTGCATCAAAGCTGCTAACACACTCACTCAGCTGCTCCCAAAATACTTGCTTCTCATGATCTTTCTTCTCATGACCAGGTGCATAGGCACCAATAATCACCCATCTCTCTCCATCCACTTTCAGTTACCTATATCATTCTAGAGTCTACCTTCTTACATTCTATCACACACTTCCACAACTCCTGATTCAGGAGTAGTGCTACTCCTTCCTTTGCTCTTGACCTCTAACCAAGCCCTGACTTTACTCCCAACACAACTGCAAACCACTCTTCCCCTTTACCCTTGAGCTTCATTTCACACAGAGCCAAAACATCCAGGTTCCTTTCCTCAAACATACTACCTATCTCACCTTTTTTCTCACCTTGGTTACATCCACACACATTAAGACACCCTAATCTGAGCCTTCAAGGAGGATGAGCACTCCCTGCATGACTCCTTCTTCTGTTTCCCCTTTTAGAAAGTTAAAATTCAAGGAGGGGAGGGTTTCTAGCCCCCCCATCCCTTTTAGTCGCCTTCTACAACATGAGGGGAATGCATGGGAAGTATTCTTTCTACCCTATCCCCAGGTGCACCAATTCCGTAACTGATCCCACAAGTTTAAGGTCAACAGGAATGCATATTGCAGTGCTCCTTCCTTTTCATGTAATTATGCTGAACTCACTCTCTAAGACAATTTTCTTCACATCTATTACCATATTCTTCTTCACTTTCTTTTAAAACTGATATATGTGTTTCTCTTCATCACTATGGGCACCGACAATCTAAATACTTTCTCTAGAGTCACAGTAAACAAACTAATAAAGTGCTCGAACGAGTACTTAACAGGTTATTCATGGTGTAATATATCACTAAATATCTAAACAAAGGCAGGAAAAGTTAAAGCATTAATTGGGATTAGTTGCCATTTTCTAACAGAACATCAATGATGTCAGCCACCATTTAAAGGGATAAGCATCTATATCTAATTTGGTTACAGATATATTTGTAATAAGCTATTCTTCATAATTTCAACTGAAAACACTGCAAGAGTATTGATGAGCTCCCTTGGAATCAGGACAAAGAAACAAAAATGTATTTCCAAAATATCTACATTGTTCAATGCAGAAAAAATGTGAGTATACTCCTACAGGCAATGCTATGAGCTTGGAAGAGGAAAGACACTTTCTGTTGAGGTTCCAGTTCCCCTAAACCTACATTGCAAGACATAATGAAGAGCTTTCACTGTTCCAATTATTTTTTTCAAGAGCTGGTCTCTAGAAAACAATTAAATTGCTAATTGATCTATCGTAGTGTAACCAGTGTAACCATCATGGGAAAGTGAAAAGAGGTAAATGTGTAAATACATATATATGCAACTGTGACAATTGCAGCATACAAGTAATAATAAACTCTTTTACATAACAATTACTATGAAACTTGTATCACCAAATCAATCAGCAGCTTAAAATACAAGTGCAAATAAAATTTAGACATACCTCACACAGGAAGAGAAGTCTTGTTTCTGCATCTTCATACAATCTTGAGAGTGAGATATTACCCTCTGGAGGTTTTATATAAAATGCCATCCCTTAGTCTGCAAACAATGCTAGCCTGTAATAATAAAAAATATCTATATAAGCACATAATCTCTCTTGTATTATCAGGAAGGGAAAAATGAAAGACCATCACAGATAATTTTGAATGCACTGATATAGCTAATTAATGCTGTATCATTAGCAATACATTACAGTTCAGCTTTTTCTAACATGTAAAACAAAAAAAATTCAAAACCACTGTTTTCATAACAATAAAACAGATTAGAAAAAAAGATAGCATAGTCTTTACAGAAAGAAATAAGAGATAGAACATGATTGGGAACATCATATTTCATTCTACCATATACAAAAAGGCGAAAATGATGGTTTATAAGATCTTGAAAAAAAGTGTCTAATGTAAAAATACATAAAAAAGTTGTTAATAATCAACTGATCCTATGGAAAACCTCACCTAAACTCTCCAAAATTTACCTTAATATTGTCATTATCCGAAAAAAATGTTAAATTTATAGCAATTATTTGCAAACCACTTATTTTTTTTCAAATAACACAAAATTCAGTATCTATTAGCTGTCAGGGCAATGTATGATACTGTGCTACTTACAGAAAACAGCAAAGAGTTGCAAAGCATAATCTGGAAAATTAGTTTACAACTGAATATTAGATTAGAAAAGAGGTGACAATTTAAGAGATGCAACGGTTATATATATCAAGAAAATGAGAGGTTAAACACCAGTACAAAATAAATTCAACAGAACCCCTGAAAACGTTTTCCCATCTTCTTGGCAGATGAGAAATATTCTAAAGATTAATATAACCAATCGAACATCTAGCGAGTTTGGTTTGGTTTCGTTGAATGTATTACCTATGGTTTTTGATGTCTTTTGAGTGATTCTGACTTTTATTTCCATCGCAAACACGTAAATGTTCAAAACGGTCATCATACTTCTTAAAGTTCAACATTCTAGTCAGAAGATACATTCATAAACCATGACTGGGCATCGCATTTGGTCGAATAAATTAAAATAAAACAGACGATGACCAATCGGCCTAAGTGCCCCTTTAAACAGTCATTTCATAATACCTAACTGCAGGCCAATTCAATTTTGGCATAAATCTGCTGCTGATCTCTGTTACTAAGGTGAAGTTTTCATAGGGTTTGATATTCATAAGAGTATTACCTTTAAGCCTACATTTCCCCTTATATATAGAACACCTCACTCCTATTGCCTTATTGAATAAAGCAATGGAAAATAACGATTCACGTCTATTACTGTATTCTCTTAACACTGCAATATCATTTCAGCAAAAGATATCAGTAACCCAGGATATTTCCGATGAAAGGGTAACCTGATGATTTTCCACAAGTGTTTCCTTTCACACCTTTATCCAATCCTTTCACGATCATCTTCAACTTATAGTACTAATTCCCACCTGGTGTAATCTAGGTTACACTTGGCTCATAAATACTTCGTCTTCCTATGGTAAAACAAGGTTCCCCGCGAGACTTTCAAACAACTTACCAATCACAAACAAATGTGAAACATATGACTGACCAATCCACAGACATCCTAGCATGACACCTAATGCTAAAAGAACACCTGGCAACACATCCGGAGGAACTTATGCGAACGCTGCCGAGCCTCCGTTGTTTACGTTTTTGATAAGTGATTCCTATAGGGTAAATTTTCTGACGACTTAACAGATGAAATAAATATAGTATAATTCCCGTTCTACCTTTTTTGACCAAAGACTTTGTAGAGTGAACGTAAGTGTTAGACTGTTTAGTCCACTAGAATGGGGGGAACATCACTTGCATGTGTCATTTGTTAAACAGGAAAAAATGCACAGTACATTTTTATCGTCAGCTGTGAGGTATTAGAGTTTGCATGTATAATGTTTTCTATATACGTATGTCAATACATTTCAATATTCTTATCATGGTTATGAAAAGCTTTTAACTTAGATATGTTTATAATGACTGGCAATGCATTAACGTTGAAGTTTTTAGCGGATGTATTTAAGAATGGAGTGGCGAAACTGGGAGGGACACAAAAACCCGTCCAATAACAGCAGTGCTTTATTGGTTAACGTATGTAGGGTGAGGTAGTTCATGCCGATAAACGTTACGACAGGTAGTTTCAAGGCGCTAGAAAATGAGCTTTTAGGTCTAAATGCGAGGTCAATGTAAAAAGGCGGTCTGGGTGTGGTTATTCATAAAAGGAACTAGAGACGTCGCAACCGAATGTGGCAAGCTGCGACTTCTCTCAGTGCTGTTGCCCTAGGTTAGGTCCGTAAAAGCGCCTTTCTCATGGCAAGGGCCAGTTCATCTATTTGATGGAATAATTAAAGCAGCAGCCTTTGACCTGCCGACGTCGAACATCCAGTATGGGTGTCATGGAGTGATACTACAAGTGCGACCATAAGCAGGGCTACCAGACTCATATCTCTGGGAACTAGTAAGTCACAAGGGGTCAGAGGCCGTGACCTGCAATCTAATCAAGCGCCATCAGTAAGCTGTCGTTTTGTGGTTTATAATAGTTGATGGGGAGTTAAAGATATGCCGAATTTTCTCTATGTCATGTTTGTTTCTGAAGTCATACTGAATACTCAAGAAAAGAAATGTCTATAAAAGAAATAAATACGGGATACTTACAGCGGTTAGCGTTCCTAACGTGATATATTCATGGTCTGCCCAGGGTCCAGCACAGGGATAATCATATATAATTATATATATATATATATATATATATATATATATATATATATATATATATATATATATATATATATATATATCCCTAGGAATAAAGGAGAAAGAATACTTCCCACGCATTCCTCACGTGTCGTGAAAGGCGACTAAAGGGGACGGGAGCCGGGGGCTAGAAACCCTCCCCTCCTTGTATTCTAACTTTCTAAAAGGGGAACAGAAGGAGTCACGCGGGGAGTGCTCATCCTCCTCGAAGGCTCGGACTAGGGTGTCTAAATGTGTGTGGATGTAACCAAGATGAGAAAAAAAGAGAGAATAGTAGAACATTTGAGGAAAGGAACCTGGATGTTCTGGCTGTGAGTGAAACGAAGCTCAAGGGTAAAGGGAAAGAGTAGTTTTCGAATGTTTTGGGAGTAAAGTCAATGGTTAGTGAGAGGACAAGAGCAAGGGAAGGAGTAGCACTACTGAAACAGGAGTGGTGGAAGTATGTGACAGAGTGTAAGAAAGTAAACTCTAGATTGAAATGGGTAAAACTGAAAGTGGATGGAGAGAGATGGGTGATTATTGGTGCCTATGCACCTAGGCATGAGAAGAAAGATCATGAGAGGCAAGTGTTTTGGGAGCAGCTGAGTGAGTGTGTCAGTAGTTTTGATGCACGAGACCGGGTTATAGTGATGGGTGATTTGAATGCAAAGGTGAGTAATGTGGCAGTTGAGGGAGTAATTGGTGTACATTGGGTGTTCAGTATTGTAAAGGGAAATGGTGAAGAGCTTGTAAATTTGTGTGCTGGAAAAGGACTAGTGATAGAGAATACCTGGATTGAAAGGAGAGATATACATAAGTATACGTATGTAAGTAGGAGAGATGGACAGAAAGCGTTATTGGATTACCTGTTAATTGATAGGCACGCGAAAGAGAGATTTTTGGATGTTAATGTGCTAAGAGGTGCAGCTGGAGGGATGTCTGATTATTGTCTTGTGGAGGCGAAGGTGAAGATTTGTAGAGGTTTTCAGAAAAGAAGAGAGAATGTTGGGGTGTAGACAGTGGTGAGAATAAGTGAGCTTGGAAAGAAGACTTGTGTGAGAAAGTACCAGGATAGACTGAATGCAGAATGGAAAAAAGTGAGAGCAAAGGACGTAAGGGTAGTGGGGAAGGAATGGGATGTATTTAGGGAAGCAGTGATGGCTTGCGCAAAAGATGCTTGTGGCGTGAGAGGCGTGGGAGGTGGGCAGCCTAGAAAGGGTAGTGAGTGGTGGGATGAAGAAATAAGATTTTTAGTGAAAGAGAAGAGAGAGGCATTTGGACGATTTTTGCAGGGAAATAGTGCAAATGACTGGGGAGGTGATAACAAGTAGTGGTGATGTGAGAAGGAGATGGAGTGAGTATTTTGAAGGTTTGGTGATTGTGTCCGATGATAGAGTGGCAGATATAGGGTGTTTTGGTCGAGGTGGTGTGCAAAGTGAGAGGGTTAGGGAGAATGATTTGGTAAACAGAGAGGAGGTAGTAAAAGCTTTGCGGAAGATGAAAGCCCGCAAGGCATCGGGTTTGGACGGTATTATAGTGGAATGTACTAAGAAAGGGGGTGGTTGTATTGTTGACTGGTTGGTAAGGACATTCAATGTATGTATGACTCATGGTGAGGTGCCTGAGGATTGGCGAAATGCATGCATAGTGCCATTTCACAAAGGCAAAGGGGATAAAGGTGAGTGCTCAAATGACAAAGGTATAAGTTTGTTGAATATTCCTGGGAAATTATATGGGAGAGTATTGACTGAGAGGGGTGAAAGCATGGGGAAGAGCAGTGTGGTTTCAGAAGTGGTAGATGATCAGGTGTTTGCTTTGAAGAATGTATGTGAGAAATACTTAGGAAAGCAAATGGATTTGTATGTAACATTTATGGATTTGTAGAAGGCATGTGATAGAGTTGATGGAGATCCTCTGTGGAAGGTATTATTGATATATGGCGTGGGAGGCAAGTTGCTAGAAGCAGTGAAAAGTTTTTATCGAGGATGTCAGGCATGTGTACGAGTGAGAAGAAAAGAAAGTGATTGGTTCTCAGTGAAGGTTGGTTTGCGGCAGGGGTGCGTGATGTCCCCATGGTTGTTTGATTTGTTTATGGATGGGGTTGTTAGGGAGGTGAATGCAAGAGTTTTGGAGAGAGGGGCAAGTATGCAGTCTGTTGTGGATGAGAGAGCTCGGAAAGTGAGTCAGTTGTTGTTCGCTGATGATACAGCGCTGGTGGCTGATTCGGATGAGAAACTGCAGAAACTGGTGACTGAGTTTGGTAAAGTGTGTGAAAGAAGAAAGTTGAGAGTAAATGTGAGTAAGAGCAAGGCTATTGGGTACAGTAGGGTTGAGGGACAAATCAATTGGGAGGTAAGTTTGAATGGAGAAAAACTGGAGGAAGTGAAGTGCTTTATATATCTGGGAGTGGATTTGGCAGCGGATGGAACCATGGAAGCGGAAGCGAGTCATAGAGTGGGGGAGGGGTCGAAAGTTCTGGGAGCGTTGAAAAATGTGTGGAAGGATAGAACATTATCCCGGAAAGCAAAAATGGGTATGTTTGAAGGAACAGTGGTTTCAACAATGTTATATGGTTGCGAGGCGTGGGCTTTAGATAGAGTTGTGCGGAGGAGGGTGGATGTGTTGGAAATGAGATGTTTGAGGACAATATGTGGTGTGAGGTGGTTTGATCGAGTAAGTAATGAAAAGGTAAGAGAAATGTGTGGTAATAAAAAGAGTGTGGTTGAGAGAACATAAGAGAGTGTTTTGAAATGGTTTGGTCACATGGAAAGAATGAGTGAGGAAAAGATTGACAAAGAGGATATATGTGTCAGAGGTGGAGGGAAGGAGGAGAAGTGGGAGACCAAATTGGAGGTGGAAAGATGGAGTGAAAAAGATTTTGAGCGATCGTTGCTTGAACATGCAGGTGTGCAAGGAACAGAGTGAATTGGAACGATGTGATATACCTGGGTCGACGTGCTGTCAATGGATTGAACCAGGGAATGTGAAGCGTGTGCGGTAAACCATGGAAAGTTCTGTGGGGCCTGGATGTGGAAAGGGAGCTATGGTTTCGGTGCATTATACATAACAGCTAGAGAATGAGTGTGAACGAATGTGGCCTTTGTTGTCTTTTCCTAGCGCTATCTCGTGTGCATGCTGGGGAAGGGGGTTGTCATTTCATGTGTGGCGGGGTTGCGACGGGAATGATTAAAGGCAGCAAGTATGAATTATGTACATGTATATATATGTTTATGTTTGTGTAATCATACATACGTATACGTTGAAATGTATAGGTATGTATATGTGCGTGTGTGGACGTGTATGTATATACATGTGTATGTGGTTGGGCCATTCTTTCATCTGCTTCCTTGCGCTGCCTCGCTAACGCGCGAGACAGCGACAAAGTATGATAATAATGATAATAACAATAGTAATTATAATAATAATAGTAATAATGATAATGATAATGATAATAATAATAATGATAATAATAATAATAATAATAATAATGATAATAATAATAATAATAATAATAATAATAACAATGATAATGATATTCATATTATTCTTATCTTTTTCATTATACTTGATAGCCGTTTCCCACGTCATCGAAATATCATTGGGAAACAGAAAGAAAAAGACCCATCCGCTCATAGACATGCATATATACATACACATACACAGCCATATACATATATACACATTTATACATTCATACTCGCTTGCCTTTATCCATTCCCAGCCCCACCCCGCCCCACAGAAAACAGCATCGCCACCCCTGCGTCAGCGAGGTAGCGCCATAAAAACACACAAAAAAGGCCACTATCGTTCACACTCAGTCTTTAGCTATCATGTGTAATGCACCGAAGCGACAACTCCGTATCCACATCCAGGCCCCACAGACCTTTCCACGCCCTGGTTCAGTCCACTGACAGCACGTTGACCACGGTATATCACATAATTCCAATTCACTCTATTCCTTGCATGCCTCTCATCCCCCCGCCAGGTTCAGGCCCCGATCGCTCAAAATCTTTTTCACTCCATCCCTCCACCTCCAATTTGATATCCGGCTTCTCCTTGTTCCCTCCACCTCTTTGTCAACCTCTCCTCATTCATTCTCTCCATATGTCCAAACCATATCAACACACTCTCATCTGATCTCTTAACTACAATCTTTTTATTACCACACATCTCTCTTACCCTTTCATTACTTATTCGATCAAACCTCACACCAAGTATTGTCCTCAAACATTTGATTTCCAATACATTCACCCTCCTCTGTAAAACCCTATTTATAGCCCATGCCTCGCTACCATATTATGTTGTTGGAACTACTATTCCTTCTAACATACCCATTTTCGTTCTCCGAGATAACATTCTATGCCTCCAAATGAGAGTTGGGGCGAGAGAGTATCATTAAACTTTAGTGAGAATAATAAGATATTTTGGAAGAAGGTAAATAACTTTCATAAGAAAAGAGAACAAATGGCAACATCGATGAAGGAGCCAAGGGGAGAATTAATAACAGGTAGTAATGAAGTGAGGAGATGAAGTGAGTATTTGAAGGCTTGTTGAATGTGTTTGATGACAGAGCGGCAGATGTAGGATGATTTGGTCAGGGTTGTGTGCGAAGTGAGAGTCAGGGAAAATGATTTGGTGAAGAGAGAAGAGGTATTGCGGTTGACTTCACTAATAAAGGGGGTGACTGTGTTGTTGATTGGTTGGTAAGGACGTTATTGGATGTATGGATCATGGTGAAGTGCCTGAGGATTGGCAAAATGCGTGCATAGTGCCGTTGTACAAAGGCAAAGGGGATAAAGGTGAATATTCAAATTACAGAGGCATAAGTTTGTTGAGTATTCCTGGGAAATTATATAGGAGGGTGTTGACTGAGAAGGTAAAGGCATGTACAGAGCATCAGATTGGGGAAGACCAGTGTGGTTTCAGAAGTGGTAGAGGATGTGTGGATCAGGTGTTTGCTTTGAAGGATATGTATGAGAAATACTTAGAAAAACAGATGGAATTGTATGTAGCCTTTATGGATCCGGAGATGGCATATGATAGGGTTGATGGAGATGCTTTGTAGCAGGTCTTAAGAATATATGGTGTGGGAGGTAAGCTGCTAGAGGCTGTGAAAAGTTTATACCAAGGATGTACGAATAGGAAGAGAGGAGAGCATTTGTTTCCCAGTGAAGGTCGGTCTGCGGCAGGGGTGTGTGATGTCCCCATGGGTGTTTAATCTGCTTATGGATGTGGTGGTTGGAGAGGTAAATGCAAGAGTTTTGGAGAGAGGGGCGAGTATGCAGTCTGTTGGGGATGAGGGGGGCCTGGGAAGTGAGTTAGTTGTTGTTCGCAGATGCTACAGCTCAGGTGGCGGCTGATTCGAGGGAGAAACTGAAGTTGGTGACTGAGTTTGGAAAAGTGTGTTAAAGGAGAAAGTTGAGAGTAAATGTGAATAAGAACAAGGTTATTAGGTTCAGTAGGATTGAGGGACAAGTTAATTGGCATGTAAGTTTGAATGGAGAAAATTGGAGGAAGTTTAGTGTTTTAGATATCTGGACTTAGCAGGGAATGGAACCATGGAAGCGAAAGTGAGTCACAGGGTGGGGAAGAGGGCGAAGGTTTTGGAAGCAATGAAGAATGTGTGGAAGGAGAGAACGTTATCCCGGGGAGGAAAATGGGAATATTTGAAGGAATAGTAGTTCCAACAATATCATATGGTTGCGAGGTATGAGCTGTGGATAGGGTTGTATGGAGAAAGGTGGATGTTTTGGAAATGAAATGTTTGAGGACAATATGTGGTGTGAGGTGGTTTGATTAAGTAATGAAAGGGTAAAAGAGATGTGCGGAAATAAAAAAAAGAGTATGGTTGAGGGAGGAGTAGAGGGTGTATTGAAATGGTTTGGACATAGAGAGAGAATGAGTGAAGAAAGATTGACAAAGGGAATGAGGAGAAGTGGGAGCCTAAATTGGAGGTGGAAGAATGGAATGAAAAAGATTTCGAGTGATCGGGCCTGAACATGCAGGAGGGTGAAAGGCGTGCAAGGAATGGAGTAAAGTGGAACAATGTGGTATCCCGGGGTCGACATGCTGTCAATGGACTGAACCAGGGCATGTGAAACTTCTGGGGTAAACCATGGAAAGGTCGGTGGGGCCTGGATGTGGATAGGGAGCTGTGGTTTCGGTGCGTTACACATGGCAGCTAGAGACTGAGTGTGAACGAATGTGGCCTTTGTTGTCTGTTTTCCCGGCGTTACCTCGCTAAAGCAGGGATAGTGATGCTGGTTCTTGTGGGGCGGGATAGTGCCAGGAATGGATGACGGCAAGCAAGTATGAACATGTACTTGTGTATATTTCTGTGTATGTGTATATATATGTATATATATATATATATATATATATATATATATATATATATATATATATATATATATATATATATATATATATATATATATATATTTTTTTTTTTTTATACTTTGTCGCTGTCTCCCGCGTTTGCGAGGTAGCGCAAGGAAACAGACGAAAGAAATGGCCCAACCCCCCCCATACACATGTATATACATACGTCCACACACGCAAATATACATACCTACACAGCTTTCCATGGTTTACCCCAGACGCTTCACATGCCTTGATTCAATCAACTGACAGCACGTCAACCCCGGTATACCACATCGCTCCAATTCACTCTATTCCTTGCCCTCCTTTCACCCTCCTGCATGTTCAGGCCCCGATCACACAAAATCTTTTTCACTCCATCTTTCCACCTCCAATTTGGTCTCCCTCTTCTCCTCGTTCCCTCCACCTCCGACACATATATCCTCTTGGTCAATCTTTCCTCACTCATCCTCTCCATGTGCCCAAACCACTTCAAAACACCCTCTTCTGCTCTCTCAACCACGCTCTTTTTATTTCCACACATCTCTCTTACCCTTACGTTACTCACTCGATCAAACCACCTCACACCACACATTGTCCTCAAACATCTCATTTCCAGCACATCCATCCTCCTGCGCACAACTCTATCCATAGCCCACGCCTCGCAACCATACAACATTATTGGAACCACTATTCCTTCAAACATACCCATTTTTGCTTTCCGAGATAATGTTCTCGACTTCCACACATTCTTCAAGGCCCCCAGGATTTTCGCCCCCTCCCCCACCCTATGATCCACTTCCGCTTCCATGGTTCCATCCGCTGCCAGATCCACTCCCAGATATCTAAAACACTTCACTTCCTCCAGTTTTTCTCCATTCAAACTCACCTCCCAACTGACTTGACCCTCAACCCTACCCTTGCTCTTATTCACATTTACTCTTAACTTTCTTCTTCCACACACTTTTCCAAACTCAGTCACCAGCTTCTGCAGTTTCTCACATGAATCAGCCACCAGCGCTGTATCATCAGCGAACAACAACTGACTCACTTCCCAAGCTCTCTCATCCCCAACAGACTTCATACTTGCCCCTCTTTCCAAAACTCTTGCATTTACCTCCCTAACAACCCCATCCATAAACAAATTAAACAACCATGGAGACATCACACACCCCTGCCGCAAACCTACATTCACTGAGAACCAATCACTTTCCTCTCTTCCTACACGTACACATGCCTTACATCCTCGATAAAAACTTTTCACTGCTTCTAACAACTTTCCTCCCACACCATATATTCTTAATACCTTCCACAGAGCATCTCTATCAACTCTATCATATGCCTTCTCCAGATCCATAAATGCTACATACAAATCCATTTGCTTTTCTAAGTATTTCTCACATACATTCTTCAAAGCAAACACCTGATCCACACATCCTCTACCACTTCTGAAACCACACTGCTCTTCCCCAATCTGATGCTCTGTACATGCCTTCACCCTCTCAATCAATACCCTCCCATATAATTTACCAGGAATACTCAACAAACTTATACCTCTGTAATTTGAGCACTCACTCTTATCCCCTTTGCCTTTGTACAATGGCACTATGCACGCATTCCGCCAATCCTCAGGCACCTCACCATGAGTCATACATATATTAAATAACCTTACCAACCAGTCAACAATACAGTCACCCCCTTTTTAAATAAATTCCACTGCAATACCATCCAAACCTGCTGCCTTGCCGGCTTTCATCTTCCGCAAAGCTTTCACTACCTCATCTCTGTTTACCAAATCATTTTCCCTAACCCTCTCACTTTGCACACTACCTCGACCAAAACACCCTATATCTGCCACTCTATCATCAAACACATTCAACAAACCTTCAAAATACTCACTCCATCTCCTCTATATATATATATATATATATATATATATATATATATATATATATATATATATATATATTCCTCGTAAATTATATGAGAGGGTATTGATTTTTTTTTTTTTTTTTTTTTTTTTTTTTTTTTTCCAAAAGAGGGAACAGAGAAGGGGCCCAGGTGAGGATATTCCCTCAAGGGCCCAGTCCTCTGTTCTCAACGCTACCTCGCTAATGCGGGAGATGGCGAATAGTATGAAAGAAAAGAAAGTATTGATTGAGAGGGTGAAGGCATGTACAGAGCATCAGATTGGGGAAGAGCAGTGTGGTTTCAGAAGTGGTAGAGGATGTGTGGATCAGGTGTTTGCTTTGAAGAATGTATGTGAGAAATACTTAGAAAAGCAAATGGATTTGTATGTAGCATTTATGGATCTGGAGAAGGCATATGATAGAGTTGATAGAGATGCTCTATTGAAGGTATTAAGAATATATGGTGTGGGAGGCAAGTTGTTAGAAGCAGTGAAAAGTTTTTATCAAGGATGTAAGGCATGTGTACGTGTAGGAAGAGAGGAAAGTTATTGGTTCTCAGCGAATGTAGGTTTGCGGCAGGGGTGTGTGATGTCTCCATGGTTGTTTAATTTGTTTATGGATGGGGTTGTTAGGGAGGTAAATGCAAGAGTTTTGGAAAGAGGGGCAAGTATGAAGTCTGTTGGGGATGAGAGAGCTTGGGAAGTGAGTCAGTGGTTGTTCGCTGATGATACAGCGCTGGTGGCGGATTCATGTGAGAAACTGCAGAAGCTGGTGACTGAGTTTGGTAAAGTGTGTGAAAGAAGAAAGTTAAGAGTAAATGTGAATAAGAGCAAGGTTATTAGGTACAGTAGGGTTGAGGGTCAAGTCAATTGGGAGGTGAGTTTGAATGGAGAAAAACTGGAGGAAGTAAAGTGTTTTAGATATCTGGGAGTGGATCTGGCAGCGGATGGAACCATGGAAGCGGAAGTGGATCATAGGGTGGGGGAGGGGGCGAAAATTCTGGGAGCCTTGAAAAATGTGTGGAAGTCGAGAACATTATCTCGGAAAGCAAAAATGGGTATGTTTGAAGGAATAGTGGTTCCAACAATGTTGTATGGTTGCGAGGCGTGGGCTATGGATAGAAATGTGCGCAGGAGGATGGATGTGCTGGAAATGAGATGTTTGAGGACAATGTGTGGTGTGAGGTGGTTTGATCGAGTAAGTAACGTAAGGGTAAGAGATATGTGTGGAAATAAAAAGAGCGTGGTTGAGAGAGCAGAAGAGGGTGTTTTGAAATGGTTTGGGCACATGAAGAGAATGAGTGAAGAAAGATTGACCAAGAGGATATATGTGTCGGAGGTGGAGGGAACGAAGAGAAGTGGGAGACCAAATTGGAGGTGGAAAGATGGAGTGAAAAAGATTTTGTGTGATCGGGGCCTGAACATGCAGGAGGGTGAAAGGAGGGCAAGGAATAGAGTGAACTGGATCGATGTGGTATACCGGGGTTGACGTGCTGTCAGTGGATTGAATCAGGGCATGTGAAGCGTCTGGGGTAAACCATGGAAAGCTGTGTAGGTATGTATATTTGCATTCACCTCCCTAACAACCCCATCCATAAACAAATTAAACAACCATGGAGACATCACACATCCCTGCCGCAAACCTACATTCACTGAGAACCAATCACTTTCCTCTCTTCCTACACGTACACATGCCTTACATCCTCGATAAAAACTTTTCACTGCTTCTAACAACTTGCCTCCCACACCATATATTCTTAATACCTTCCACAGAGCATCTCTATCAACTCTATCATATGCCTTCTCCAGATCCATAAATGCTACATACAAATCCATTTGCTTTTCTAAGTATTTCTCACATACATTCTTCAAAGCAAACACCTGATCCACACATCCTCTACCACTTCTGAAACCACACTGCTCTTCCCCAATCTGATGCTCTGTACATGCCTTCACCCTCACAATCAATACCCTCCCATATGGAATGCTCCCACCAGGAATGCTCAACAAACTTATACGTCTGTAATTTGAGCACACTCTTATCCCCTTTGCCTTTGTACAATGGCACTATGCACGCATTCCGCCAATCCTCAGGCACCTCACCATGAGTCATACATACATTAAATAACCTTACCAACCAGTCAATAATACAGTCACCCCCTTTTTAAATAAATTCCACTGCAATACCATCCAAACCTGCTGCCTTACCGGCTTTCATCTTCCGCAAAGCTTTTACTACCTCTTCTCTGTTTACCAAATCATTTTCCCCAACCCTCTCACTCTGCACACCAACTCGACCAGAACACCCTATATCTGCCACTCTATCATCAAACACATTCAACAAACCTTCAAAATACTCACTCCATCTCCTTCTCACATCACCACTACTTGTTATCACCTCCCCATTAGCGCCCTTCACTGAAGTTCCCATTTGCTCCCTTGTTTTACGCACTTTATTTACCTCCTCCCAGAACATCTTTTTATTCTCCATAAAATTTAATGATACTCTCTCACCCCAACTCTCATTTGCCCTCTTTTTCACCTCTTGCACCTTTCTCTTGACTTCCTGTCTCTTTCTTTTATACATCTCCCACTCAATTGCATTTTTTCCCTGCAAAAATCGTCCAAATGCCTCTCTCTTCTCTTTCACTAATAATCTTACTTCTTCATCCCACCACTCACTACCCTTTCTAATCAACCCACCACCTACTCTTCTCATGCCACAAGCATCTTTTGCGTAATCCATCACTGATTCCCTAAATACATCCTATTCCTCCCCCACTCCCCTTACTTCCATTGTTCTCACCTTTTTCCATTCTGTACTCAGTCTCTCCTGGTACTTCATCACACAAGTCTCCTTCCCAAGCTCACTTACTCTCACCACTCTCTTCACCCCAACATTCTCTCTTCTTTTCTGAAAACCCATACAAATCTTCACCTTAGCCTCCACAAGATAATGATCAGACATCCCTCCAGTTGCACCTCTCAGCATATTAACATCCAAAAGTCTCTCTTTCGCGCGCCTGTCAATTAACACGTAATCCAATAACGTTCTCTGGCCATCTCTCCTACTTACATACGTATACTTATGTATATCTCGCTTTTTAAACCAGGTATTCCCAATCACCAGTCCTTTTTCAGCACATAAATCTACAAGCTCTTCACCATTTCCATTTACAACACTGAACACCCCATGTATCTCAATTATTCCCTCAATTGCCACATTACTCACCTTTGCATTCAAATCACCCATCACTATAACCCGGTCTCGTGCATCAAAACCACTAACACACTCATTCAGCTGCTCCCAAAACACTTGCCTCTCATGATCTTTCTTCTCATGCCCAGGTGCATATGCACCAATAATCACCCATCTCTCTCCATCAACTTTCAGTTTTACCCATATTAATCGAGAATTTACTTTCTTACATTCTATCACATACTCCCACAACTCCTGTTTCAGGAGTACTGCTACTCCTTCCCTTGCTCTTGTCCTCTCACTAACCCCTGACTTTACTCCCAAGACATTCCCAAACCACTCTTCCCCCTTTCCCCTTTTAGTTTTCGTTTCACTCAGAGCCAAAACATCCGGTTCCTTTCCTCAAACAAAACCTATTCTTTTTTTTAAAATCTTGGTTACATCCAACACATTTGGGCCCCCCAATCTGACCCTTTCCCGAGGAGGATGAGCCCCTCCCCCCGCGTTGACTCCTTCTTTTTTTCCCCATTTTGGGAAAATTAAAAAAAAATACAAGGGGGGGAGGATTTCGGGCCCCCCCCTTTTCCCCCCCCCTCTAGCCCCTTTCTAAAAAATTTAAAATATTTATTATAATAAATATATATATTATATATATATAAAAATTTTATATATATATATTTATAAAAACTTTTTTTTTTCATTCGCCCATTTCCCGCGTTAGCGGGGTTTAGCTTTAAGAACAGAGGACGGGGTTTTTTTTGGGGAATATCCTAATTTGGCCCCCTTTTTGCCCTTTTTTTGGAAAAAAAAAAAAAAAAAAAAAAAAAAAAACAAAGGGGAGGATTTCCAGCCCCCCGCCCCCCCCCCTTTTTTAAGTCCCCTTTCAACGAAAAACGCAGGGAATACGTGGGAAGTATTTTTTCTCCCCTTTTCCCCAGGGATAAAAAATTAAAAAAAAAAATATATATATATAAAAAAAAAAAAAAAAACACCACATCCCCACTTTTTACAAACCCCCCACAACCCACCCACACAACCCCAAACACACCAAAAAGGCACACCACACACACACAAAACACACAACAAACACACACAAACAAAAACATAATTTTAAAAAATTAAAAAAATTTAATAAAATATATATATATATATATATATATATATATAATATATATATATTTTTAATATATATTTTTTTTTTCTTTCTTTTTTCCCCTTTCCCCTTTTAGCGGGTGGGCGGGGAAAAAAGAGGAAAAAGGGGCCAAAACCCCTCACTTCCCCTTTTTTCCCCCCAAAAAGAAAATAAATAATCCCAAATTTAATTATATATATATTTAAAAAAATATATAAATAAAATAAATTTAATATTATAATTTTTTTTTTTTTTTTTTTTCCCCCCCCGGGTCCCCCTTTTGGGAGGAAGCGCAAGGAAAAGACAAAAAAGGGCCCAAACCCCCCCCTACACATGTAATAATAGGGCCACACCCCCCAAAATCCAACCTAAAAACTTTCCAGGGTTTTTTAACCCCAAAGACGTTAAACATCCCCGGGTTCAACCCAATGAAGCACGTCCCCCCGGGGTAAAAACCACATGTTCCAATTCACCCCTTTTCCCTTCCCCCTTTCCCCCCTCCTGCATTTTAGGCCCCGATCACACAAAATTTTTTTCCCACTCCTTTCCTTTCCCCCAAAAAAATTTTTGGTCTCCCATTTTCCCCTCGGTTCCCCACCGCGACAAAAATATCCTCTTGGTCAATCTTTTTTCACTCATTCTCCCCCATGTGCCCAAACCATTTAAAAAACACCCCCTTCTGCTCTCTAAACCCAAACCTCTTTTTTTTTTCCCACAATCTCTCTTACCCTTTCCCCTTACTTACCCCCGATAAAAACCACCTCACCCCACAATTGTCCTAAAACATCTTTTTCCCAGCACAACCCCCCTCCTGCGCAAAACCAATTCCCCCCTACCCACGCCTCGCAAACCCTACAACATTGTTGGAACCACTATTCCTTCAAACATACCCAAATTTTTTCTTTTCCCAGATAATGTTTTTCCACTTCCCCAAAAATTCTTCAAGGGCCCCCCGGGTTTTTGCCCCCTCCCCCACCCTATGATTTCCCTTCCCCTTCCATGGTTTTCCCTCCGCTCCAAAATCCACTCCCAGATATCTAAAAAACTTTACCTTTTCCCCCAGTTTTTTTCCATTTAAACTACCTCCCAATGACTTGACCCCAACCCTACTGTACCAAAAAACCTTGCTCTTATTCAAATTTTCTTTTTAACTTTCCCCCCCCCCCTTTTTCCACACTTTTTTCCCAAAACCCGTTTACCAGCTTCTGCAGTTTCTTTCATGAATCAGCCACCAGCGCGGGATCATCAGCGAACAACAAATGACTCACTTCCCAACTCTCTCATCCCCAACAACTTCATCTTCCCCCTTTCCAAAACTCTTGCATTTACCTCCCTAACCCAACCCATCCATAAACAAATTTAAAAAACCCTGGAGACATCACACACCCCGCCGCAAACCACATTTACGAGAACCAAACATTTTTCCCCTCTTCCCCACAGACACATGCCCTTTTCATCCTCGATAAAAAATTTTCACTTTCTTCTAAAAACTTTCCCCCCACCATATTTCCCTTTAAAAACCCTTTCCCCAAGCATCTCTATCAACCTATCATATGCCCTCCAGATCCATAAAAGCTAAATACAAATCCATTTGTTTTTTTAAGTATTTCTCAATACATTCTTCAAAGCAAACACCTGATCCACACATCCTTACCACTTCCCGAAACCACACTTCTTTTCCCCAATCTGATGCTCTGTACCCTGCCTTCAAACCCCCCTTTAATCAATACCCTCCCTATAATTTAACCCGGAATATCAACAAAAATTATACCTCTGTAATTTGAGGGACTCAAATCTTATTTCCCCTTTTCCTTTGTACAATGGCATATGCAGCATTCCGCCAATCCTCAGGCACCTCACCAGAGTCATACAAATTAAATAACCTTCCAACCAGTAAAACAATCAGTCCCCCCCTTTTTAAATAAATTCCACTGCAAACCATCCAAACCTGCTGCCTTGCCGGCTTTCATTTTCCCGCAAAGTTTTTACTACCTCTCTCTTTTTACCAAATCATTTTCCCTAACCCTCTCATTTTGCACACTACCTCGACCAAAACACCCTAATCTGCCACTCTATCATCAAACACATTCAAAAAACCTTCAAAATACTCACTCCATCTCCTCTATATATATAATATATATATATATATAATAATATATATATATAATATATATATATTAAAATTATATAATATTTTTTTTTTTTTTTTTTTTTTTTTTTTTTTTTTCCAAAAAGAGGGAACGAAAAGGGGCCCGGTGAGGATATTCCCTCAAGGGCCCAGCCCTCTGTTTCAACCTACCTCGCAAATGCGGGAGATGGCGAATAGATGAAAGAAAAGAAAGTATTGTTTGAGAGGGTGAAGGCTGTAAGAGCATCGTTGGGGAAGAGCAGTGGGGTTTCAGAAGGGGTGGGATGTTGGATGGGTGTTTGCTTTGAAGAATGTATGTGAGAAATACTTGAAAAGCAAATGGATTTGTTGTAGCTTTAGGATCGGGAAAAGGGCATATGATAGAGTTGATAGAGATGCTTTTTAAGGGTATTAAGAATATATGGTGGGGAGGCAAGTTGTTAAAGCAGTGAAAAGTTTTTATAAGGAGTAAGGCAGGGTTACGGTGGGAAGGAGAAAGTTATTGGTTCTCAGCGAATGTAGGTTGCGGCAGGGGTGTGTGTGTCTCCAGGTTTTTAATTTGTTTATGGGGGGGGTTTGTTAGGAGGTAAAAGCAAGAGTTTTTGGGAAAAAGGGAAGTATGAAAATCTGTTGGGGATGAGGAGCTTGGGAAGTGAGCAGTGGTTGTTCGCTGATGATAAGCGCTGGTGGCGGATCATGGAGAAACGCAGAAGCTGGGGACTGAGTTTTTTAAAGGTGTGAAAAAAGAAAGTTTAAATAAATGTGAATAAGAGCAGGTTATTGGTACAGTAGGGTTGAGGGTCAAGTCAATTGGGGGGTGAGTTTGAATGGAGAAAAATGGAGGGAAATAAAGTGTTTTAGATTCGGGGGTGGGTTGGCAGCGGAGGAACCATGGAAGCGGAATGGATCATAGGGTGGGGGGGGGGGGAAAATTCTGGGGCCTTGAAAAAAAATGTGGAAGTCGAGAACATTATCTCGGAAAGCAAAAATGGGTATGTTTGAAAGGGAAAAGTGGTTCCAACAATGTTGTATGGTTGGGGGCTGGGCTTGGGAAAAAAGGGGCGAGGAGGTGGATGTGGGAAATGAGATGTTTTGAGGGCAATGTGTGGTGTGGGTGGTTTGATCGAGTAAGTAACGTAAGGGTAAGAGATATGTGGGGAAAAAAAAGAGCGTGGTTTTAGAGAGCAGAAGAGGGTGTTTTGAAAAGGTTTGGGCACATGAGAGAATGATGAAGAAAGATTTACCAAGAGGATTATTGTCGGGGTGGAGGGGAACGAAGAGAAGTGGAGACCAAATTGGAGGTGGAAAGATGGAGGAAAAAGATTTTTTGTGAGGGGCCGAACATGCAGGAGGGGGGGGAAAAGGGGGGCAAGGAAAAGAGGAATGGATCGATGTGGTATCCGGGGTTACGGCTGTATGGTTGAATCAGGGATGTGAAGCGTCTGGGGGAAAACCCTGGAAAACTGGTGGTATGTATATTTGCATTCACCTCCTAACAACCCCCTCCTAAACAAATTTAAAAAAACCATGGAGACATCACACATCCCTGCCGCAAACCTACTTCACTGAAACCAATCACTTTCCTCTCTTCCTACACGTACAATCCCTTACACCCTCGATAAAAACTTTTCACGCTTCTAACAACTTTGCCTCCCACACCATATATTTTTAATACCTTCCACAGAGCATCTCTATCAACTCTATCATTTGCCTTCTCCAGATCCATAAATGCTACATACAAATCCATTTGCTTTTCTAAGAAATTTCTCACATACATTCTTCAAAGCAAACACCTGATCCACACATCCTCTACCACTTCTGAAACCACACTGCTCTTCCCCCAATCTGAGCTCAAAATGCCTTCACCTCAAAATCAATACCCTCCCATAGGAATGCCCCCACCGGGGAAGCTAAACAAACTTATACGCGTAATTTGAGACACTTACCCCCCTTTGCCTTGTAAAATGGCACATGCACGCATTCCCCCAATCCTCAGGCACCTCACCATAGTCATACATACATTTAAATAACCTTACCAACCAGTCAATAATACAGTCACCCCCTTTTTAAATAAATTCCCTGCAATCCACCCAAAACCTGTGCCTTCCCGGGGCTTTCATCTTCCGCAAAGCTTTTACTACCCTTCTCTGTTTCCCAAAATCATTTTCCCCAACCCTCTCACTCTGCACACCAACTCGACCAAAAACCCCCTTATCTGCCACTCTATCATAAAAAACACATTCAACAAACCTTCAAAATACTCACTCCTCTCCTTCTCACATCACCATACTTGTTATCACCCCCCCATTAGCCCCCTTCCGAAGTTCCCATTTCTCCCTTTTTTTTTACGCACTTTATTTACCCCCCCCCCCAAAACATCTTTTTATTCTCCAAAAAAATTTTAATGATACTCTCTCACCCCAACTCTATTTGCCCTTTTTTTCCCCTCTTGCCCCTTTTCTTTTACTTCCTGCTCTTTCTTTTATACTTTCCCCCACTCAATTGCTTTTTTTCCCCCTTTGAAAAAAATGTCCAAATGCCTCTCCTTCTTTTTTTCACATAACTTACTTTTCTCCCACCACCCTCCCCTTTCTAACAACCCCCCCCCTACTCTTCTCATGCCACAACATTTTTTGCGTAATCCATCACTGATTCCCCTAAATACATCCTATTCCTCCCCCACCCCCCTTACTTCCATTGTTCTCCCCTTTTTTTCCCTTCTGTCTCAGTTTTCCCCTTTGGTACTTCATCACAAAAGTCCCTTCCCCAAGCTCATTACTCTCACCACTCTCTTCACCCCAACATTCTTCTTCTTTTCTAAAAAACCCATACAAATTTTCACCCTTACCTCCACAAGATAATGATCAACATCCCCCATTCCCTCTCAGCATATTAACACCCCAAAAGTCTCTTTTTTCGCCGCCTGTCAATTAACACGTAACCCAAAAAACTTTTCCTGGCCATCTCCCTTTACATAGTATACTTATGTATATTCGTTTTTAAAAACCAGGTATTCCCAATACCAGTCCTTTTTCAGCACATAAATTCAAGCTCTTCCCATTTCCTTTTACAACCTGAACACCCCATGATCTCAATTATTCCCTCAATTGCCACTTTAAACTCACCTTTGTTCAATCACCCATCACTAAAACCCCGGCTCGTGCATAAAAAACCCAAAACACATCATTCAGCTGCTCCCAAAACACTTGCCTCTCATGATCTTTCTTCTCATGCCAGGTGCATATGCCCCAAAATCACCCATCTCTCTCCATCAACTTTTAGTTTTACCCCTATTAAACGAAATTTCTTTCTTACATTTATCACTACTCCCACAACTCCTGTTTCAGGGTACTGCTACCCTTTCCCCTTTCCTTGTCCTCCACAACCCCTGATTTACTCCCCGACATTCCCAAAACCCCTCTTCCCCCTTTTCCCTTGAGCTTCGTTTCACTAAGCCAAAAAATCCAAATTCCCCCTTCCCCCAAACATACACCCATCTCTCCTTTTTTTTCATCTTGGTTACATCCCACACATTTAGACACCCCAGTCTGAGCCTTCAGGGGGATGAGCACTCCCCGCGTGACTCCTTCTCGTTTTCCCATTTTAGAAAATTAAAAAAAAATACAAGGAGGGGAGGATTTCTGGCCCCCCCCTCCCCCCCCCTCTATCGCCTTTTATAATATAAAAAATATTTATATATATAATATATATATATATATATATAATATAAATATATAATATATATATACTTTCTTTTCTTTCATCTGCTTGCCATTTCCCGCGTTAGCGAGGGAGCGTTAAGAAAGAGGACTGGGCCTTGAGGGAATATCCTCACTTGGCCCCCTTTTCTGTTTTCCCTTTTTTTGGAAAATGAAAAAAAGAAAAAAGAGGGGAGGACTTCCAGCCACCCGCCCCCCCCCCTTTTAGGTCGCCCCTACGACACGCAGGGAATACGTGGGAAGTATTCTTTCTCCCCTATTCCAGGGATATATAATATATTAATATAAAATTTTAAAATATATATTAAAATATATTATAATATATTAATATATATTTAAAAATATATATTTTTAAATATCTCAATCACCCCTACTTGTTATCACCCCCCATTTGCCCCCCTTCACTGAAATTCCCATTTGTTCCTTTGTCTTATGCACTTTATTTTCCTCCTTCCAAAACTCTTTTTATTGTTTTCCCAAAATTTAATGACACACTCACACACACACACAGACACCAGCACAGACAACACAAACACAACCCCCACACACCCCACCATATATATTTTTTTTTTTTTTTTTTTTTTTTTTTTTTACTTTTCGCTGTCTCCCGCGTTTTCGAGGTAGCGCAAAGGGAAAAAGACGAAAGAAATGGCCCAACCCCCCCCTACACATGTAATACAACTCCACACACCAAATATACATACCTACACACTTTCCATGGTTTACCCCGACGCTTCACATGCCTTGATTCAATCCACTGACAGCACGTCAACCCCCGGGATCCACATCGCCCCAATTCACTCTATTCCTTGCCCTCCTTTCACCCTCCTGCATGTTGGGCCCATCACACAAATCTTTTTCACTCATCTTTCCACCTCCAATTTGGTCTCCCCTTCCCCCGTTCCCCCCACCTCCGCACATATACCCTTTTGGTCAATCTTTCCTCACTCATTCTCCCCATGTGCCCAAACCTTTTTTTAAAACACCCTCTCTGCTCTCTCAACCCGCTCTTTTTATTTCCACAATCTCTCTTACCCTTACGTTACTTACTCGTCAAACCACCTCAACCACACATTTCCTAAAACATCTCATTTCCAGACACCCATCCCCCTGCGCACAACTCACCATAGCCCACGCCTCGCAACCATACAACATTTTTGGAAACTTTTCCTTTCAAAATACCCATTTTTGTTTTCCCGGGGATAATTTTCTCGATTCCACACATATATATATATTTATATATATATATATATATTATATATATATAATATATATATATATATTAAAATATATATAATATTTTTTTTTTTTTTCTTTAAACATTCGCCATTTCCCGCGTTAGGGGGGGTAGCGTTAGGAACAGAGGACGGGGCCTTTTTTTTTTGGGATATCCCACCTGGCCCCCTCTGTTCCTTCTTTAAAAAGAAATATATATATTATAAAATTTTATATATTTATTATATATATAATATATATATTAAATATATATATATATATATAATATTTTTTTTTTTTTTTTTTTTTTTCTGTCTCCCCGTTTGCGGGGTACGCAAGGAAAAAAGACGAAAGAAAGCCCAACCCCCCCCAAACACATGTTATACATACGTCCACACACGCAAATATCATACCTACACAGTTTCCATGGTTTCCCCCAGACGTTTCCATCCCCTGTTTAAATCCACGACAGCACGTCCCCCCCGGTATACCACATCGATCCAATTCACTCTATTCCTTCCCCTCCTTTCACCCTCCGCATGTTCAGGCCCCGATCACACAAAATCTTTTTCACTCCTTTTTCCCACCTCCAATTTGGTCTCCCATTCTCTTTCCCTCCACCCCCGACACATATACCTCTTGTAAATTTTTCCTCATCATTCTCTCCATGGCCAAACCATTTCAAAAACCCCCTTCTGCTTTAAACCCACGCTCTTTTTTTCCCAACATCCCCTTTTACCCTTACGTTACTTACCGATCAAACCCACCTCACCCCACACATTCCTAAAACATCTCATTTCCAGCAACCATCCTCCTGCGCACAACTCTATCCATACCCACGCCTCGCAACCATACAACATTTTGGAACCACATTCCTTCAAACATACCCATTTTTGCTTTCCGAGATAATGTTCTCGACTTCCACACATTCTTCAAGGCCCCCAGGTTTTCGCCTCCTCCCCCACCCTATACCACTTCCGTTTCCCAGTTCCATCCGCTCCAGATCCACTCCCAGATTCTAAAACACTTTATTTCCCTCCAGTTTTTCTCCATTCAAATTTACCTCCCATTGACTTGACCCTAAAACCCTACGTACCTAAAACCCTTGCTCTTATTCACATTTACTCTTAACTTTCTTCTTTCACACACTTACCAACTCCGTCCCCCAGCTTCTGCAGTTCCCCCCTGAACCCAGCCACGGGTGTCATGGATTTAATCAGGGCATGTAAGCTCTGGGTTTAAAACCCCTAAACTTTGGGGCCATGGGAAAAAACTGAGTTTCCTTTTCTGACAGCTAGAACTATGTAACAAGACCTTTTTTTCCTTTTTCCAGGCTCCCCCACAATGAGGGGGGGAAAAAGGTATTCCATTGTCGGGGGGGATTTAAAATAAAGGCAGACATTTAATTGGGAAAGGGGGTTATTGAGTGTCTGTTTTTAAAAATATATGTGTACCCGAGAGGGATAGGATGTTTTTTCTGTGGGACGTGTTTTATATACAGTGTTGGGGGTGGGTTGGGCCATTTCTTTCGTCTTTTCCTTGCGCTACCCCCCAAACGCGGAGACAGCGACAAACGAAATATTAATATAATAATATATAATATATATATTATATATATATTATATATAATTTTTTTTTTTTTTTTTTTTTTTTCCATACTATTCGCTATTTCCCGCGATAGCGAGGCAGCGTTAAGAACAGAGGACTGGGCCTTTGAGGGAATATCCTTCTTTTGGAAAATTAAAAAAAAAAAAAAAACGAGAGGGGAGGATTTCCAGCCCCCCGCTCCCTTCCCTTTTAGTCGCCTTCTACGACACGCAGGGAATACGTGGGAAGTATTCTTTCTCCCCTGTCCCCAGGGAATATATATATATATATATATATATATATATATATATATATATATATATATATATATATATATATATATATATATATATATATATATATATATATATATATATATATATATATCTTATGTTCGTGCCCTACGAATCCCTTCCATCATTATGAGGCTCCTGCAGCACTCAGGAGGCTGAGCACACCCACCGGCTATTTGGGGAGTTCAGTTAATATAAGAAATAAGGAATATCATCCCCAGACTTAAATATGAGATAAAAGAGGTCGTATGCATATCATCGATAAAACAAACACAGGCTTGAAATGTGATGGGCGCTCTTCAAGTCTCCTAGATTCATGGTGTCATGAAAATGAATCAGCTAATATTGGACCGAGAAGTGAACCCGTCACTACACCATTCAGTTGTTTAACGTTAGCGCAAATAAAAGAAAAGAAAAAAGAATTGGCAAACGGATGGTGTATCCTGGGTATTGTATGCAATCATGATGTTAGGTGGCCGGAAGTGTCCATCACATTTCAATTTTATTTTTCTGGAGATATGTAGACGATATTCGTTTATTTCTAAATTATTTGAACTCCCAACATAACAACAATGAATTTACCTGGAAGCTGGAAAAGAAATTATACCTTCCCTTTCCTTGACATCAAGATAGTAAACGTGAGAAATCCTTCACAGTATCAGTATACAGGAAACCAACATTTACTGGTCTTTGCACAAAATTTTCTTTTTCCCCCCGATCGAATGTACTAATGTATTTCGATGGTAACCTTTGCCAAATGAGCATTTCAAATGTGTTCTGTTTATCTTAAATTCCACACAGAAGTCGAATCATTGAGAACTACTTTACATAAGAATGGTTTTCCTTTAAACTTCGTGAATGTGTATATTGGTAAAACATTAAACAGATTATCATGTCCATCAGTAAAGCCATCAGCTGTACCTAAGGCCGTAATATATTTTTCATTGTTGTTCATTGGGATGGGCAGTAACACACTTCGTAAAAAAAATTACTATCTTATTATGTTAGTTTTACCCACAAGTTAACGTTAGAGTAGTTGTTAAAGGAAGAAATAGAATTCAGTCATTTTCTAAATTGCAGTCGTCAATTGTCTACCACAATAAGAACAGCTGTAATGCTCTGTATATCTGAATTGAAGAAGCGACACCTCAGAACGCGCATCCATGAACTGTTTGATTACCAAATCCTCCTTCTCGGCAAAATGGAATCACGCTCACGAGAATGACCACTCAGTGTCGGCAGCGAGCTTCTCCGTGCTGGCCAGTAGCTCATTAGACACCGAATGTTTAATTCTGAAATCCCTCTTGTCCTACAGGAACAAACCTATTCTAAGGAACAATGAGGATGGTTGGTTGGTTGATTGGTTGGTTGGTTGGGTTTACGGCCAGCGACCTGTGAGGAAGATCACTAAGCCAGCAACCCTTTTTCATGTTGGCTATTACTTTAGAGTCCCTGTACCCTATTATCCTATCTTGTCGTGAATACTAGAATACATTTACATCTTTATTTCAGATGATATAAATGTTATGAGAGAGAGAGAGAGAGAGAGAGAGAGAGAGAGAGAGAGAGAGAGAGAGAGAGAGAGAGAGAGAGAGAGAGAGAGAGAGAGAGAGAGAGAGAGAGAGAGAGAGAGAGAGAGAGAGAGAGAGAGAGGTGTTTGTGGATAGTGTAGCAACGTGGCAGCCAAACGCTACCCGGTGGGTACAGCATCCACTGTGCAGCTGCAATAAAAAAAAAGTGCGAAAGTGATAGTAAAGATGAGAGAGACCTTCACCATCATGTACACATAGGATATATTGAACCTGTCTATGATTCATCAGCCCAACACCACAGCAGTACTAGCCGCAGTGAAATAGCAACCCCACCCATGGACCGCAATGTGATGTATGACAACTTCACCCTTTCCACAGCCACACCCCATGGCTAGGACCGCCACAGTGAGGAGCCGGTGCATCACTTCATATCTTCTTGATTATTTCAGTTTCTTAGAGAGATGATCTGCGCATTCATAATACTGTTATTTTCTGTAAGGGTGTTTGCCAGATCAAAGTTAATTCTATTTTCATGGAAATATTCTTTTATTGCTGTTTTATTTTTGTATTTATTGCAGTGAATGATAATGTGATCTATTCATAAGACTGTGTTGCATATTGCGCATCTGGGAGGAAATGCGTTTTCTGTATGAGGTTCTGGGTGGATTACATAGGCAGAATTTAGACGTAAGCATTTAGCACGACTTCTTTTCTTCTGTTTTGTCGTTAGGAAGTCGGCCAGTCTGCTATCTCTTGTCTTATTTTATTGTTAATGGCCAGGCTGGTCCACTGACTCTGCCACTGAAGAAATGTGGATTTCTTTCCCAAAGGCATGACCCCAGCTCCCAGGGTATTTAGGTGACCTCCCCGAGTTCTGAGGCCGATTTAGCCAACATGTCTGCCTGTTCATTGCCATAAATGTTGCAATGACCAGGCACCCATATCAAGATGATATCTTTTACACATGAATTTAGTTTCTTAATGATATTGCTCTGATTTTCATTCGAGTGTGTGAAACCAGAGTTTATAGTTTTGAGGGTGTATAACGAATCTGAAAAATAACCGCTTTAACGTGACTGGATTTGACAGTATAAGCTATGGCTTTATCAACAGCAAATAATTCCGCATCAGTAACAGATGTATGTTTGGTAAACGGTACCTGAAGGAACGGTCAACCGACCACACATTTGTTTGCATCCACACTTTCATCCGTCTCGGAGCTATAAGTGGAGAAGTGGATATAACACAGATGCTCTATATGACATTCCGACAGCGATGGTGTACATCTCTCTCGGGAGCGTTCACTTTCTTCCCCGGGAGCCAGTTTGTTTTCACTCTTACTTTCGTTTGCTCCCGGGGAGCCAGAACGTTCTTGACTAGCGTGTCCATTTCAGTCATTCTGAAACCAGAGTTCTGAGGGCCAGGTGCCTGACGCCTCTGTTGACAAACTGTTCGTATTGTTGAATGAGGCGACGGGTAGAAGTGTTGTTCCCCCTTCTGACCATCAGAATACCACACTTCACAGATAACACATCTCGACGTAGCCGGAGAGGAGGTACATTGGCTTCAACTTCCAACCATGTAACTCTAGTACATGACAGAGCTCCTAGGCACATTCGCAAACATTTCTTCTGTATTACATCCAACCTCCTCAGAGCACAATCTCTTGCCGAAGATTACTCCTGGGAGCCATAGTCTAATTTATATCCAACTAGGGACTTGTAGACCATTAATAAAGATTTTCCATTGGCTCCCCAAGAGGAACCCGAAAAATATTTGAAAATATCTAGCTTTTTATTACAAGTTATGAGATATTCAATGGGAAATTTCTAATTTAATCTTTTACCAGAGTTCAAACCTAAGAATTTAACGTTATTTCGGGATAACACAACGGTGACACTTTTGGTTGGTGAAAACTTAAAATCTCACTGTAGAACCCAACGATGAACGGTCTCAAGCGCAGGTTAAAACCCGTTTAGCTGAAAATTGTGCATTATGGGAGGAGTGCCGCACTGCATCATCGTCAGCTTAAGGCGAGCACATTAGACTTCGAGGGACGGAAACTAGAGACAGAATATCGTTGATCATCTTAAATAGTGCTGGGCTCAGAACGCTGCCTTACGGCACCCCATTTTCTTGGACATATATGTCCGAGATGATGTTAAGTGATGCAATCTCGACAGCAAATGTTGTCTTTTTAAAAGATATTGATAGAAATGGGTAACTAACCTCTCAAAGCAATAGCATAAAGTTTGCTAAAGATTCCGTTTCGCCATATCATGTCGCAGGCTTTCTCTAATTTCAGAAATAATCCAGCTGAATAATCTTTTCTTGTGAATGAATCTGAAATGCTATGTTACAAATCTGTTACATGATCCATCGTGCCTCTGTTTTGACGGAATGCACATTGTTGTTCATCTAAAGAATTCTGTGATCCTGAAAAAAAAGCCTTTTATTTAGCATTCATTCTTTCCATGACCTTACAAATGCAGCTCGTTGATTTGCGCATAGGTCGAACGAATCGACATTTGTAAGGCGTCTGTAGCCTTTTAGGATGGGGTGACGTGTACAAGGTGCCATGAGTTTGGAAACGTTCGAGACGTCCAAATCTCACTGGACAACGCCAACAGTTTGGTCAGGTTGGCCTGACTAAGCTGTTGAATCATCCCGTAGGTTATCCCGCTGGATCTCGGGCTGGAACCTTTACAGGATTTTGGGGCAAAGAGTAAATCATTCATTGTAACTATTTTGTCGCAGATTCTGTTATCTTCTGTGGGAAAATCATCTGTTATTAGCTCGGCCTGATGTTTATGGTCTAAAACACGTTGGTCGTCGTTGGCCGAGCTACTTCTGTCTGAGAGGGTTGTCTATGGTGCCCGTGTGTCCAGTTGTGGACGTATGTATTTTTTGGTTATTTCTTTAATTGTGGACCAGACCTGACTGATGGGTGTGTCGTTGTTGATGGTTGAGAGATAGCCACGCCAGGAGTCTCATTTGGTTTGTCGTATTGTTGTTCTTGCCTGAGCCCTCGTTTATATATATGGAATGAAGTTGTCATTTGAGACTTTTTGTCAAAAATTATGTATCTCATATTGCGCTCACGCAGTGCATTTCGGCAATCTGGTGTCCACCAAGGAACACGACGTTTTGTGGAAATTGTAGGGATCTTAGGGACAGAGGCCCCAGCAGCCATGAGGATTGTGATGGTTATATTTCTGACTTTTATGTTAATGTAATCGCCTCATATGTTTAGGACGGCTTGCTTTGCGAATGACACCCAAAGTCAAATTTGGATGGAGACTGATTTACCGTTACGTCGCACGTATAAGAAAGACAGACTGGGAAGTGTTCACTTCCCAAGGAGTGGTTATATGTACCCCAGGTGATGTCATCAAGTATGTCTGTGGATGACAAGTATAGAATGATGGGTGAGATGTTACCAATCCGCTCGTTTACCCGAGTTCTACTACCATCGTTCAGAGGAGAGAGGTTGGAACTGATGATAAGATTTACCATTTGTTTCCCTCTGTAGTTTGCCCGTTTGCTTCCTCACTGACAATCATGAGCATTTAAATCTAAAATTAGCTCGCTATGGGGTACTTGTTCCGAATGCAAGTTTAGCTGATCATTATCAAGTGCACTGGAGCCGGAGCAGTATATACATTGAACAAATGGCCAGGTACTTGTTATTAAATTTTGCTGTACATGATACGGCTTCTAGAGTAGAATTCAAATTCACTCCTGTATGGGGTAAGCTTTGGTGCATGTAAATTGCTACCCCATGAGCTTAATGATTTCTATAAGGGTGATAGCTATTTAGAACAACTCCAATGAATGATATTGAATGCGTTGGTTTAAGTCATCTAGCCCACCAGCTTTATGAGCCCTATTCTTGGACTTGGAGAGTCGGCAGGGGAACGTGATTGGTCCTGGAAGTGACGGATTCTTTACCGTCCATCGAGTTCAACGATTCCACTGAGGAGGATTTCCTAAGTTTGCTCCTCCTCACCGAAGCCACCGAAACCATGACGTGCGACGTAGTTTCTTTATCTAATTTTGTTAAACTAATCTTGTCGTCTCTCACTTTTTTCGGGTTGTGTAGAGGATATGGCCTAAAGTTAGAATTTTTTTGTACGGTTTTCAGGTTGTAGGGATTTTGAAGTAGGGACATCAGGGTTTGTGGGCCATGTTTCCATGGATCTCACAGTCTATATGGCAATTGTATACATAAGGCATTGCATCTCACTACTGAAGCGTAGGATTCATTGGGCTTTGCAGTCTAGTGAGACTCCTTAACCCTCTACCTGGCTCTCGGTCCCAGCTTCGGTGGTTGCCCGGGCAGTTAACCCATAACGACCGTTCCGCCGTACAACTTGTGATCCTAGCCGGCACATTTTCCAAATTTTGCTGACAGAGTACAGGATTTCTCGGTGACCATATTGCTGGCACTTGTAACATAATATCTCAAGGGATTTGGGATGTAGGGTGGTGAGAGTAAGTGAGCTTGGGAAGGAGACTTGTGTGAGGAAGTACCAGGAGAGCCTGAGTACAGAATGGAAAATGGTGAGAACAAAGGAGGTAAGGAGAGTGGGGGAGGAATGGGATGTATTTAAGGAAGCAGTGATGGCTTACGCAGAAGATGATTGTGGCATGAGAAGCGTGGGAGGTGGGTTGATTAGAAAGGGTAGTGAGTGGTGGGATGAAGAAGTAAGATTATTAGTGAAAGACAAGAGAGAGGCATTTCGACGATCTTTGCAGGGAAAAAAATGCAAATGAGTGGGAGATATATATATATATATATATATATATATATATAAGAAAGAGACAGGAGGTCAAGAGAAAGGTGCAGAGGTGAAAAAGAGGGCAAATGAGAGTTGATGTGAGAGAGTATCATTAGATTTTAGGGAGAATAAAAAGATGTTCTGGAAGGAGGTAAATAAAGTACGTAAGACAAGGGAGCAAATGAGAACTTCAGTGAAGGGGGCTAATGGGGAGGTGATAACAAGTAGTGGTGATGTGAGAAGGAGATGGAGTGAGTATAGTGAAGGTTTGTTAAATGTGTTTGATGATACAGTGGCAGATATAGGGTGTTTTGGTCGAGGTGGTGTGCAAAGTGAGAGGGTGAGGGAAAATGATTTGGTAAACAGAGAAGACGTAGTAAAAGCTTTGCGGAAGATGAAAGCCGGCAAGGCAGCAGGGTTGGATGGTATTGCAGTGGAATTTATTAAAAAAGGGGGTGACTGTATTGTTGACTGGTTGGTAAGGTTATTTAATGTATGTATGATTCATGATGAGGTGCCTGAGGATTGGCGGAATGCGAGCATAGTGCCATTGTACAAAGGCAAAGGGGATAAGGGTGAGTGCTCAAATTACAGAGGTATAAGTTTGTTGAGTATTCCTGGTAAATTATATGGGAGGGTATTGATTGAGAGGGTGAAGGCGCGTACAGAGCATCAGATTGGGGAAGAGCAGTGTGGTTTCAGAAGTGGTAGAGGATGTGTGGATCAGGTGTTTGCTTTGAAGAATGTATGTGAGAAATACTTAGAAAAGCAAATGGATTTGTATGTAGCATTTATGGATCTGGAGAAGCCATATGATAGAGTTGATAGAGATGCTCTGTGGAAGGTACTAAGAATATATGGTGTGGGAGGCAAGTTGTTAGAAGCAGTGAAAAGTATTTATCGAGGATGTAAGGCATGTGTACGTGTAGGAAGAGAGGAAAGTGATTGGTTCTCAGTGAATGTAGGTTTGCGGCAGGGGTGTGTGATGTCTCCATGGTTGTTTAATTTGTTTATGGATGGGGTTGTTAGGGAGGTGAATGCAAGAGTTTTGGAAAGAGGGGCAAGTATGTAGTCTGTTGGGGATGAGAGAGCTTGGGAAGTGAGTCAGTTGCGTTCAATGATGATACAGCGCTGGTGGATGATTCATGTGAGAAACTGCAGAAGCTGGTGACTAAGTTTGGTAAAGTGTGTGAAAGAAGAAAGGTAAGAGTAAATGTTAATAAGAGCAAAGTTATTAGGTACAGTAGGGTTGAGGGTCAAGTCAATTGGGAGGTAAGTTTGAATGGAGAAAAACTGGAGGAAGTAAAGTGTTTTAGATATCTGGGAGTGGATCTGGCAGCGGATTGAACCATGGAAGTGGAAGTAAATCATAGGGTGGGGGAGGGGACGAAGATCCTGGGAGCCTTGAAGAATGAGTGGAAGTCGAGAACATTATCTCGGAAAGCAAAAATGGGTATGTTTGAGGGAATAGTGGTTGCAACAATGTTGTATGGTTGCGAGGCGTGGGCTATGGATAGAGTTGTGCGCAGGAAGGTGGATGTGCTGGAAATGAGATGTTTGAGGACAATATGTGGTGTGAGGTGGTTTGATCGAGTAAGTAATGTAAGGGTAAGAGAGATGTGTGGAAATAAAAAGAGTGCGGTTGAGAGAGCAGAAGAGGGTGTTTTGAAATGGTTTGGGCACATGGAGAGAATGAGTGAGGAAAGATTGACCAAGAGGATACATGTGTTGGAGGTGGAGGGAACGAGGAGAAGTGGGAGACCAAATTGGAGGTGGAAAGATGGAATGAAAAAGATTTTGAGTGATCGGGGCCTGAACATGCAGGAGGGTGAAAGGCAGGCAAGGAATAGAGTGAATTGGATTGATGTGGTATACCGGGGTCGACGTGCTGTCAATGGATTGAATCAGGGCATGTGAAGCGTCTGGGGTAAATCATGGAAAGTTCAATGGGGCCTGGGATGTGGAAAGGGAGCTGTGGTTTCGGGCATTATTGCATAACAGCTGGAGACCGAGTGTGAGCGAATGGGGCCTTTGTTGTCTTTTCCTGGCGCTGCATCACGCACATGAGGGGGGAGGGGGATGTTATTCCGTGTGTGGCGGGGTGGCGATGGGGTGAGTAGGGGCAGACAGTGTGAATTGTGTGCATGTGTGTATATGTGTGTGTCTGTGTGTGTATATATGTGTGTACGTTGGGATGTGTGGGTGTGTATGTTTGCGTGTGTCGACGTGTGTGTGTGTGCATGTGTGTGGGGGTTGGACCATTTCTTGTGTCTGTTTCCTTGCGCTGCCTCGTAGGCGCGGGAGACAGCGACAAAGCAAAATAAATAAATAAATAAACAAATAAATATATATATATATATATATATATATATATATATATATATATATATATATATATATATATATATATATATATATATATATCGCTACCCTCGCTAACGCGGGAAATGGCGAATAGTATGAAGAAATATATTAATATATATATATATATATATATATATATATTATATATATCGCTACCTCGCTAACGCGGGAAATGGCGAATAGTATGAAAGAAATATATATATATATATATATATATATATATATATATATATATATCATGCCACAAGCATCTTTTGCGCAATCCATCACTGATTCCCTAAATACATCCCATTCCTCCCCCACTCCCCTTATTTCCATTGTTCTCACCTTTTTCCATTCTGTACTCAGTCTCTCCTGGTACTTCCTCACACAAGTCTCCTTCCCAAGCTCACTTACTCTCAACACCCTGTTCACCCCAACATTCACTCTTCTTTTCTGAAAACCCATACAAATCATCACCTTAGCCTCCACAAGATAATGATCAGACATCCCTCCAGTTGCACCTCTCAGCACATTAACATCCAAAAGTCTCTCTTTCGCGCGCCTGTCAATTAACACGTAATCCAATAACGCTCTCTGGCCATCTCTCCTACTTACATACGTACTCTTATGTATATCTCGCTTTTTAAACCAGGTATTCCCAATCACCAGTCCTTTTTCAGCACATAAATCTACAAGCTCCTCACCATTTCCATTTACAACATTGAACACCCCATGTATACCAATTATTCCCTCAACTGCCACATTACTCACCTTTGCATTCAAATCACCCATCACTATAACCCGGTCTCGTGCATCAAAACTACTAACACACTCATTCAGCTGCTCCCAAAACACTTGCCTCTCATGATCTTTCTTCTCATGCCCAGGTGCATATGCACCAATAATCACCCATCTCTCTCCATCAACTTTCAGTTTTACCCATATTAATCGAGAATTTACTTTCTTATATTCTATCACATACTCCCACAACTCCTGTTTCAGGAGTAGTGCTACTCCTTCCCTTGCTCTTGTCCTCTCACTAACCCCTGACTTTACTCCCAAGACATTCCCAAACCACTCTTCCCCTTTACCCTTGAGCTTCGTTTCACTCAGAGCCAAAACATCCAAGTTCCTTTCCTCAAACATACTACCTATCTCTCCTTTTTTCACATCTTGGTTACATCCACACACATTTAGACACCCAAGTCTGAGCCTTCGAGGAGGGTGAGCACTCCCCGCGTGACTCCTTCTTCTGTTTCCCATTTTAGAAAGTTAAAAAAAATACAAGGAGGGGAGGATTTCTGGCCCCCCGCTCCCGTCCCCTCCAGTCGCCTTCTACGACACGTGAGGAATGCGTGGGAAGTATTCTTTCACCCCTATCCTCAGGGATAATATATATATATATACACATATACATATACATATGTGGGATGAAGAAGTAAGATTATTAGTGAAAGAGAAGAGAGAGGCATTTGGACGATTTTTGCAGGGAAAAAATGCAATTGAGTGGGAGATGTATAAAAGAGACAGGAGGTCAAGAGAAAGGTGCAAGAGGTGAAAAAGAGGGCAAATGAGAGTTGGGGTGAGAGAGTATCATTAAATTTTAGGGAGAATAAAAAGATGTTCTGGAAGGAGGTAAATAAAGTGCGTAAGACAAGGGAGCAATTGGGAACTTCAGTGAAGGGCGCAAATAAGGAGGTGATAACAAGTAGTGGTGATGTGAGAAGGAGATGGAGTGAGTATTTTGAAGGTTTGTTGAATGTGTTTGATGATAGAGTGGCAGATATAGGGTGTTTTGGTCGAGGTGGTGTGCAAAGTGAGAGGGTTAGGGAAAATGATTTGGTAAACAGAGAAGAGGTAGTAAAAGCTTTGCGGAAGATGAAAGCCGGCAAGGCAGCAGGTTTGGATGGTATTGCAGTGGAATTTATATAAAAAAAAAAGGGGGTGACTGTATTATTGACTGGTTGGTAAGGTTATTTAATGTATGTATGACTCATGGTGAGGTGCCTGAGGATTGGCGGAATGCGAGCATAGTGCCATTGTACAAAGGCAAAGGGGATAAGAGTGAGTGCTCAAATTACAGAGGTATAAGTTTGTTGAGTATTCCTGGTAAATTATATGGGAGGGTATTGATTGAGAGGGTGAAGGCATGTACAGAGCATCAGATTGGGGAAGAGCAGTGTGGTTTCAGAAGTGGTAGAGGATGTGTGGATCAGGTGTTTGCTTTGAAGAATGTATGTGAGAAATACTTAGAAAAGCAGATGGATTTATATGTAGCATTTATGGAACTGGGGAAGCCATATGATAGAGTTGATAGAGATGCTCTGTGGAAGGTATTAAGAATATATGGTGTGGGAGGCAAGTTGTTAGAAGCAGTGAAAAGTTTTTATCGAGGATGTAAGGCATGTGTACGTGTAGGAAGAGAGGAAAGTGATTGGTTCTCAGTGAATGTAGGTTTGCGGCAGGGGTGTGAGATGTCTCCATGGTTGTTTAATTTGTTTATGGGTGGGGTTGTTAGGGAGGTGAATGCAAGAGTTTTGGAAAGAGGGGCAAGTATGAAGTCCGTTGGGGATGAGAGAGCCTGGGAAGTGAGTCAGTTGTTGTTCGCTGATGATACAGCGCTGGTGGCTGATTCATGTGAGAAACTGCAGAAGCTGGTGACTGAGTTTGGTAAAGTGAGTGAAAGAATAAAGTTAAGAGTAAATGTGAATAAGAGCAAGGTTATTAGGTACAGTAGGGTTGAGGGTCAAGTCAATTGGGAGGTAAATTTGAATGGAGAAAAACTGGAGGAAGTAAAGTGTTTTAGATATCTGGGAGTGGATCTGGCAGCGGATGGAACCATAGAAGCGGAAGTGGATCATAGGGTGGGGGAGGGGGCGAAAATTCTGGGAGAATTGAAGAATGTCTGGAAGTCGAGAACATTACCTCGGAAAGCAAAAATGGGTATGTTTGAAGGAATAGTGGTTCCAACAATGTTGCATGGTTGCGAGGCGTGGGCTATGGATAGAGTTGTGCGCAGGAGGATGGATGTGCTGGAAATGAGATGTTTGAGGACAATGTGTGGTGTGAGGTGGTTTGATCGAGTAAGTAACGTAAAGGTAAGAGAGATGTGTGGAAATAAAAAGAGCGTGGTTGAGAGAGCAGAAGAGGGTGTTTTGAAATGGTTTGGGCACATGGAGAGAATGAGTGAGGAAAGATTAACCAAGAGGATATATGTGTCGGAGGTGGAGAGAACGAGGAGAAGTGGGAGACCAAATTGGAGGTGGAAAGATGGAGTGAAAAAGATTTTGTGTGATCGGGGCCTGAACATGCAGGAGGGTGAAAGGAGGGCAAGGAATAGAGTGAATTGGATCGATGTGGTATACCGGGGTTGACGTGCTGTCAGTGGATTGAATTAGGGCATGTGAAGCGTCTGGGGTAAACCATGGAAAGCTGTGTAGGTATGTATATTTGCGTGTGTGGACGTATGTATATACATGTGTATGGGGGTGGGTTGGGCCATTTCTTTCGTCTGTTTCCTTGCGCTACCTCGCAAACGCGGGAGACAGCGACATAGCAAAAAAAAAAAAAAAAAAAAAAAAATATATATATATATATATATATATATATATATATATATATATATATATATATATATATATATATATCTTTTCTTTTAAACTATTCGCCATTTCCCGCGTTAGCGAGGTAGCGTTAGGAACAGAGGACTGAGCCTTTTTTGGAATATCTTCACCTGGCCCCCTCTGTTCCTTCTTTTGGAAAATTAAAAAAAATAACGAGAGGGGAGGATTTGCAGCCCCCCGCTCCCTCCCCTTTTAGTCGCCTTCTACGACACGCAGGGAATACGTGGGAAGTATTCTTAATCCCCTATCCCCAGGGATAATATATATATATATCCCTGGCGATAGGGGAGGAAGAATACTTCCCACGCATTCCTCACGTGTCGTAGAAGGCGTCTAAAGGGGATGGGAGGGGGGGCTGGAAACCCTCCCCTCCTTGTATTTTAACTTTATAAAAGGGGAAATAGACGAAGGAGTCACGCGGGGAGTGCTCATCCTCCTCGAAGGCTCAGATTGGGGTGTCTAAATGTATGTGGATGTAACCAAGATGAGAAAAAAGGGGAGATAGGTTGTATTTTTGAGGAAAGGAACCTGGATGTTTTGGATCTGAGTGAAACGAAGCTCAAGGGTAAAGGGGAAGAGTGGTTTGGGAATGTCTTGGGAGTAAAGTCAGAGGTTAATGAGAGGACAAGAGCAAGGGAAGGAGTAGCACTACTCCTGAAACAGGAGTGATGGGAGTTTGTGGTAGAGTGTAAGAAAGTAAACTCTAGATTGATATGGGTAAAACTGAAAGTTGATGGAGAGAGATGGGTGATTATTGTTGCATAAGCACCTAGGCATGATAAGAAAGATCATGAGAGGCAAGTGTTTTGAGAGCAGCTGAGTGAGTGTGTTAGTAGTTTTGATGCACGAGATGGGGTTATAGTGATGGGTGATTTGAATGCAAAGGTGAGTATTGTGGTAGTTGAGGGGATAATTGGTATACATGGGGTGTTCGGTGTTGTAAATGGAAATTGTGAAGAGTTTGTAGATTTGTGTGCTGAAAAAGAACTGGTGATTGGAAATACCTGGTTCAAAAAGAGAGATATACATAGGTATATGCATGTAAGTAGTAGAGATGGCCAGAGAGCGTTATTGGATTACATGTTAACTGATAGGCGCGCGAAAGAGAGACTTTTGGATGTTGATGTGCTGAGAGGTGCAACTGGGGGGAATTCTGATCATTATCTTGTGGAGGCGAAGGTGAAGATTTGTAGAGGTTTTCAGAAAAGAAGGGAGAATGTTGGGCTGAAGAGAGTGGTGAGAGTAAGTGAACTTGGGAAGGATACTTGTGTGAGGAAGTACCAGGAGAGACTGAGTACAGAATGGAAAATGGTGAGAACAAAGGAGGTAAGGGGAGTGGGGGAGGAATGGGATGTATTTAAGGAAGCAGTGATGGCTTACGCAGAAGATGCTTGTGGCATGAGAAGCGTAGGAGGTGGGTTGATTAGAAAGGGTAGTGAGTGGTGGGATGAAGAAGTAAGATTATTAGTGAAAGACAAGAGAGAGGCATTTGGACGATTTTTGTAGGGAAATATGCAAATGACTGGGAGATGTATGAAGTAAAGAGGAAGGAGGTCAAGCGAAAGGTGCAAGAGGTGAAAAAGAGTTGGGGTGAGAGAGTATCATTAGATTTTACGGAGAACAAAAATATGTTTTGAAAGGAGGTAAATAATTTGCGTAAGACTAAGGATCAAATGGGAACATCAGTGAAGGGGGCTAATGGGAGGTGATAACAAGTAGTGGTGATGTGAGGAGGAGATGGAGTGAGTATTTTGAAGGTTTGTTGAATATGTTTGATGATAGAGTGGCAGATATGGGGTGTATGGTCGAGGTGGTATGCTAAGTGTGAGGGTTAGGGAGAATGATTTGGTAAACAGAGAAGAGGTAGGAAAAGCTTTGCGGAAGATGAAAGCCGGCAAGGCAGCGGGTTTGGATGGTATTGCAGTGGAATATATTAAAAAAGGGGGTAACTGTGTTGTTGACTGGTTGGTAAGGTTATTTAATATATGTATGACTCATGGTGAGGTGCCTGAGGATTGGTGGAATGCTTGCATAGTGCCATTATACAAAGGCAAAGGTGATAAAGGCGAGTGCTCAAATTACAGAGGTATAAGTTGGTTGAGTATTCCTGGGAAATCATATGAGAGGGTATTGATTGAGAGGGTGAAGGCGTGTACAGAGCATCAGATTGGGGAAGAGCAATGTGGTTTCAGAAGTGGTAGAGGATGTGTGGATCAGGTGTTTGCTTTGAAGAATGTATGTGAGAAATACTTAGAAAAGGAAATGGGTTTGTATGTATCTTTTATGGATCTGGAGAAGGCATATGATAGAGTTGATAGAGATGCTCTGAGGAAGGTATTAAGAATATATAGTTTAGGAAGCAAGTTGTTAGAAGCAGTGAAAAGATTTTATCGAGTATGTAAGGCATATGTACGAGTACGAAGAGAGGAAAGTGATTGGTTCTCAGTGAATGTCGGTTTCCGGCAGGGGTGTGTGATGTCTCTATGGTTGTTTAATTTGTTTATAGATGGGGTGGTTAGGGAGGTGAATGCAAGAGTTTTGGAAAGAGGGGCAAGCATGCAGTCTGTTGTGGATGAGAGAGCATGGGAAGTCAGTAAGTTGTTGTTTGCTGATGATACATCACTGGTGGCTGATTCGTGTTAGAAACTGCAGAAGCTGGTAACTGAGTTTGGTAAAGTGAGTGAAAGAAGAAAGTTGAGAGTAAATGTGAATAAGAGCAAGGTTATTACGTACAGTAGGGTTGAGGGACAAGTCAATTGGGAGGTAAGTTTAAATGGAGAAAAACTGGAGGAGGTGAAGTGCTTCAGATACCTGCAGTGGATTTGGCAGCGGATGGAACCATGGAAGCGGAAATGAGTCATAAGGTGGGGGAGGGGCGAAAGTTCTGAGCGTTAAAAAATGTGTGGAAGGGGATAACGTTATCTCGGAAAGCAAAAATGGGTATGTTTGAAGGAATAGTGGTTCCGACAATGTTATATGGTTGCGAGGCATGAGCTATGGGTAGAGTTGTGCGGAGGAGGGTGGATGTGCTGGAAATGAGATGTTTAAGGACAATATGTTGTGTGAGGTGGTTTGATCGAGCAAATAATGAACGGATAATAGAGATGTGTGGCAATAAATAGTGTGGTTGAGAGAGCAGAGGAGGGTGTTTTGAAATGGGTTTGTCACATGGTGAGAATGAGTGAGGAAAGATTGACATAGAGGATATATGTGTTAGAGGTGGATGGAACGAGAAGTGGGAGACCAAATTGGAGGCGGAAAGATAGAGTGAAAAAGATTTCGAGTGATCGGGGCCTGCACATACACAAGGGTGAAAGGCGTGCAAGGAATAGTGTGAATTGGTACGATATGGTATACCGGGGTCGACGTGCTGTCAATGGATTGAACCAGTGCATGTGAAGCGTCTGGGGTAAACCATGGAAAGTTTTGTGGGGCCTGGATGTGGAAAGGGAGCCGTGGTTTCCGTGCATTATATATGAGAGCTAGAGACTGAGTGTGAACTCGTGCAAATGGGGGGGAGGGGGTTGTCATTTCATGTGTGGCGGGGTGGCGACGGAAATGAATAAGGGCAGATAGTATGAATCATGTACATGTGCATATCTATGTATGTCTGTGTGTGCATATATATGTATACGTTGAGATGTATAGGTATGTGTATGTGAGTGTGTGGATGTGTATGTATATACATGTGCAGGTGGGTGGGTTGGGCCATTATTTCGTCTGTCTCCTTGCGCTACCTCGCAACGCAGGAGACAGCGACATATAATAAATGAATATATATATATATATATATATATATATATATATATATATATATATATATATATATATATATATATATTCTTTGTTGCTGTCTCCCGCGTTTGCGAGGTAGCGCAAGGAAACAGACGAAAGAAATGGCCCAACCCACCCCCATACACATGTATATACATACGTCCACACACGCAAATATACATACCTACACAGCTTTCCATGGTTTACCCCAGACGCTTCACATGCCCTGATTCAATTCACTGACAGCACTCAACCCCGGTATACCACATCGATCCAATTCACTCTATTCCTTGCCCTCCTTACACCCTCCTGCATGTTCAGGCCCCGATCACACAAAATCTTTTTCACTACATCTTTCCACCTCCAATTTGGTCTCCCACTTCTCCTCGTTCCCTCCACCTCCGACACATATATCCTCTTGGTCAATCTTTCCTCACTCATTCTCTCCATGTGCCCAAACCATTTCAAAACACCCTCTTCTGCTCTCTCAACCACGCTCTTTTTATTTCCACACATCTCTCTTACCCTTACGTTACTTACTCGATCAAACCACCTCACACCACACATTGTCCTCAAACATCTCATTTCCAGCACATCCATCCTCCTGCGCACAACTCTATCCATAGCCCACGCCTCGCAACCATACAACATTGTTGGAACCACTATTCCTTCAAACATACCCATTTTTGCTTTCCGAGATAATGTTCTCGACTTCCACACATTCTTCAAGGCTCCCAGGATTTTCGCCCCCTCCCCCACCCTATGATCCACTTCCGCTTCCATGGTTCCATCCGCTGCCAGATCCACTCCCAGATATCTAAAACACTCCACTTCCTCCAGCTTTTCTCCATTCAAACTTACCTCCCAATTGACTTGACCCTCAACCCCACTGTACCTAATAACCTTGCTCTTATTCACATTTACTCTTAACTTTCTTATTTCACACACTTTACCAAACTCAGTCACCAGCTTCTGCATTTTCTTACATGAATCAACCACCAGCGCTGTATCATCAGCGAACAACAACTGACTCACTTCCCAAGCTCTCTCATCCCCAACAGACTTCATACTTGCCCCTCTTTCCAAAACTCTTGCATTTACCTCCCTAACAACCCCATCCCATTATCTTACTTCTTCATCCCACCACTCATATATGGTGTGGGAGGCAAGTTGTTAGAAGCAGTGAAAAGTTTTTATCGAGGATGTAAGGCAGGTGTACGTGTAGGAAGAGAGGAAAGTGATTGGTTCTCAGTGAATGTAGGTTTGCGGCAGGGGTGTGTGATGTCTCCATGGTTGTTTAATTTGTTTATGGATGAGGTTGTTAGGGAGGTGAATGCAAGAGTTTTAGAAAGAGGGGCAAGTATGCAGTCTGTTGTGAATGAGAGAGCTTGGGAAGTGAGTCAGTTGTTGTTCGCTGATGATACAGCGCTGGTGGTTGATTCATGTAAGAAAATGCAGAAGCTGGTGACTGAGTTTGGTAAAGTGTGTGAAATAAGAAAGTTAAGAGTAAATGTGAATAAGAGCAAGGTTATTAGGTACAGTGGGGTTGAGGGTCAAGTCAATTGGGAGGTAAGTTTGAATGGAGAAAAGCTGGAGGAAGTGGAGTGTTTTAGATATCTGGGAGTGGATCTGGCAGCGGATGGAACCATGGAAGCGGAAGTGAATCACAGGGTGGGGGAGGGGGTGAAAATTCTGGGAGCCTTGAAGAATGTTTGGAAGTCGAGAACCTTTTCTCGGAAAGCAAAAATGGGTATGTTTGAAGGGATAGTGGTTGCAACAATGTTGTATGGTTGCGAGGCGTGGGCGATGGATAGAGTTGTGCGCAGGAGGGTGGATGTGCTGGAAATGAGATGTTTGAGGACAATATGTGGTGTGAGGTGGTTTGATCTAGTAAGTAATGTAAGAGTGAGAGAGATGTGTGGAAATAAAAAGAGTGTGGTTGAGAGAGCAGAGGAGGGTGTTTTGAAATGGTTTGGGCACATGGAGAGAATGAGTGAGGAAAGATTGACCAAGAGGATATATGTGTCAGAGGTGGAGGGAACGAGGAGAAGTGGGAGACCAAATTGGAGGTGGAAAGATGGAGTGAAAAAGATTTTGAGTGATCGGGGCCTGAACATGCAGGAGGGTGAAAGGCGTGCAAGGAATAGAGTGAATTGGAACGATGTGGTATACCGGGGTCGACGTGCTGTCAATGGATTGAACCAGGGCATGTGAAGCGTCTGGGGTAAACCATGGAAAGTGTGTGGGGCCTGGATGTGGAAAGGGAGCTGTTTTTTCGGTGCATTATTACATGACAGCTAGAGACTGAGTGTGAACGAATGGGGCCTTTGGTGTTTTTCCTAGCGCTACCTCGCACACATGAGGGGGGAGGGGGATGTTATTCCTTGTGTGGCGAGGTGGCGATGGGAACAAATAAAGACAGACAGTATGAATTATGTACATGTGTATATATGTATATGTCTGTGTGTGTATATATATATGTGTACATTGAGATGTATAGGTATGTATATTGTGCGTGTGTGGACATGTATGAATATACATGTGTATGTGGGCGGGTTGGGCCATTCTTTCGTCTGTTTCCTTGCGCTACCTCGCTAACGCGGGAGACAGCGACAAAGCAAAATAAAAAATAGATAAAAAAAAAAATATATATATATATATATATATATATATATATATATATATATATATATATATATATATATATATATATATATATATATATATATACAGATGCCTCTGTTGTGCTTACTGAAGATACTGACAGTTTACATCATTGGCGATCGAGTATGGGTGGGTGGTACCAAACCTGGTGTCATCTCATACATCGGGGAGACCCAGTTTGCACCAGGAGAGTGGGCTGGAGTTACCCTAGATGAACCCATTGGTAAAAATGATGGTAGTGTTGCAGGTGTACGTTACTTTCAATGTGAGTCCAAAAAGGGAGTATTTTCACGCCTCACTCGGCTGTCACGGACTCCTCTAACTGATCAAGACATTGAGATTCTGACCTCACGATCATCAACCATAGGCTCAGATTCACCAAAGACTAATGGAACACCAACAGCAAGTGTGGCCTCTGGTCCCACCTCCACCACACGTAAGGTCACACCAGCCAGTACTTCAGCAAGCACCAAACCTGCTACTGCTGTGACTGTTAAATCCAGTTCTTCTGCCCTTGCTTCCACACCCAAGAAAGCTTCTAGTTCTGCTCCAGTTTCATCACCTGATATTAAGGTTGGTGATCGTGTGGTCATCACTAGTGCTACAGGTGTTCGACATGGTTCTTTACGTTTTGTGGGGAAGACAGATTTTGCTGAGGGTATCTGGGCTGGGGTGGAATTGGATGAACCAACTGGGAAGAATGATGGCTCAGTGGCAGGCAAAAAATATTTTTGAATGCAAAGACAAGTATGGGCTTTTTGCTCCACTTGCTCGTGTGAGCAGGTTTACTGGTGGCTCAGCTACTCCTCGTCGGACATCTGTGGTACCCCAGACTCCCCGGTCCACAGTCCGTCGATCCAATAGTAGGGAGTCTCTAGGTGGATCCTCAGTTGCATCTTCCACTGCATCATCTGTTCGGGGTACCAGGAGACCAACCTCTAGGACCTCTACATCATCTGTTCCAAGCACCAAGGCACTTCAGGAGCCGGATGAGCATGTGGTGGACCAAGATGGCTTTTACTGAGGCTTGACATCACTGTGTGCTTTGCCTTCTCTCCACCCAAAGACTTGGCAGTACTTGCCTGAGAAGTTACCTTTGCAATGATGGGTATAGGGGAATGTAACACCAGTTTTAAAGACTATGTTTCTCTGATGAAGTAATGGCAAAGGCAGAGAAAGTTGAAGTTTTGTATTTTCAGGAAGCTTTAAATATATATATATATATATATACATATATATATATGCATAATGCATAATGGCATATATATATATATATATATATATATATATATATATATATATATATATATATATATATATATATATATATATATATATATATATATATATATATATATATATATATATTATCCCTGGGGATAGGGGAGAAAGAATACTTCCCACGTATTCCCTGCGTGTCGTAGAAGGCGACTAAAAGGGAAGGGAGCGGGAGGCTGGAAATCCTCCCCTCTCAATATTTTTTTTTCTTTTTTTTTAATTTTCCAAAAGAAGGAACAGAGAAGGGGGCCAGGTGAGGATATTCCCTCAATGGCCCAGCTCTCTGTTCTTAACGCTACCTCGCTAACGCGGGAAATGGCGAATAGTTTGAAAAAAAAAAAAAAATATATATATATATATATATATATATATATATATATATATATATATATATATATATATATATATATATATATATATATATATATATTTCTTCTTTCATACTATTCGCCATTTCCCGCATTAGCGAGGTAGCTTTAAGAACAGAGGACTGGGCCTTTGAGGGAATATCCTCACCTGGCCCCTTCTCTGTTCCCTCTTTTGGAAAATGAAAAAAAAAAAAGCGAGAGGGGAGGATTTCCAGCCCCCCGTTCCCTCCCCTTTTAGTCGCCTCCTACGACACGCAGGGAATACGTGGGAAGCATTCTTTCTCCCCTATCCCCAAAAAAGATATATATATATATATATATATATATATATATATATATATATATATATATATATATATATATATATATATATATATATATAGAGTTGATAGAGATGCTCTGTGGAAGGTATTAAGAATATATGGTGTGGGAGGCAAGTTGTTAGAAGCAGTGAAAAGTTTTTATCGAGGATGTAAGGCATGTGTACGTGTAGGAAGAGAGGAAAGTGATTGGTTCTCAGTGAATGTAGGTTTGCGGCAGGGGTGTGTGATGTCTCCATGGTTGTTTAATTTGTTTATGGATGGGGTTGTTAGGGAGGTAAATGCAAGAGTTTTGGAAAGAGGGGCAAGTATGAAGTCTGTTGGGGATGAGAGAGCTTGGGAAGTGAGTCAGTTGTTGTTCGCTGATGATACAGCGCTGGTGGCTGATTCATGTGAGAAACTGCAGAAGCTGGTGACGGAGTTTGGTAAAGTGTGTGAAAGAAGAAAGTTAAGAGTAAATGTGAATAAGAGCAAGGTAATTAGGTACAGTAGGGTTGAGGGTCAAGTCAATTGGGAGGTAAGTTTGAATGGAGAAAAACTGGAGGAAGTAAAGTGTTTTAGATATCTGGGAGTGGATCTGGCAGCGGATGGAACCATGGAAGCGGAAGTAGATCATAGGGTGGGGGAGGGGGCGAAAATACTGGGAGCCTTGAAGAATGTGTGGAAGTCGAGGACATTATCTCGAAAAGCAAAAATGGGTATGTTTGAAGGAATGGTGGTTCCAACAATGTTGTATGGTTGCGAGGCGTGGGCTATGGATAGAGTTGTGCGCAGGAGGATGGATGTGCTGGAAATGAGATGTTTGAGGACAATGTGTGGTGTGAGGTGGTTTGATCGAGTAAGTAACGTAAGGGTAAGAGAGATGTGTGGAAATAGAAAGAGCGTGGTTGAGAGAGCAGAAGAGGGTGTTTTGAAATGGTTTGGGCACATGGAGAGAATGAGTGAGGAAAGATTGACCAAGAGGATATATGTGTCGGAGGTGGAGGGAACGAGGAGAAGTGGGAGACCAAATTAGAGGTGGAAAGATGGAGTGAAAAAGATTTTGTGTGATCGGGGCCTGAACATGCAGGAGGGTGAAAGGAGAGCAAGGAATAGAGTGAATTGGATCGATGTGGTATACCGTGGTTGACATGCTGTTAGTGGATTGAATCAGGGCATGTGAAGCGTCTGGGGTGAACCATGGAAAGCTGTGTAGGTATGTATATTTGCGTGTGTGGACGTATGTATTTACATGTGTATGGGGGTGGGTTGGGCCATTTCTTTCGTCTGTTTCCTTGCGTTACCTCGCAAACGCGGGAGACAGCGACAAAGCAAAAAAAAAAAAAAAATAAGATATATATATATATATATATATATATATATATATATATATATATATATATATATATATATATATATATATATATATATATATACACACGTCAACACACGCAAATATACATACCTGTACGTCTCAACGTACACTGACACATACATATAAACACATGTACATAATTCATACTGTCTGCCTTTATTCATTCCATCGCCACCCCGCCACACATGAAATACAACCCCCTAACCCCCCATCACTGCTTCCCTAAATACGGCCCATTCCTCCCCCACTCCTCTTACGTCGTTTGTTCTCACCTTTTTCTATTCTGCACTCAGTCTGTCCTGCTACTTCCTTTCGCAAGTCTCCTTCCCAACCTCACTTACTCTCACCACTTTTTTCACCCCAACATTCTCTCTTCTTTTCTGAAAACCTGTACAAATCTTCAGCTTCGACTCCACAAGATAATGATCAGACATCCCTCCAGTTGCACCTCTCAGCACATTAACATCCAAAAGTCTCTTTCGCGCGCCTATGAATTAGCACGTAATCCACGAGGTCACAGCGGTGCGCGTGATCTAGTATATGGAAATAACATACAGGAAAATAAAGCACGATTAGTTTCCAAGTGTACTTTCGTGTCCTTTCATCCAAGAAAGGAATCATACCATAATTGTTCGACTCTCCTGTAAATCTTAAGCCTTAAGTTTCTTGGAGTCGATTACAGAGGTTTTCCAGGGAGTTTAAGGTATCTACGAAGATAAAAATTTCGTCGATATATCTTCAGTAAATCTGGAGTTTTTATCGAGGATGTAAGGCATGTGTACGTGTAGGAAGAGAGGAAAGTGATTGGTTCTCAGTGAATGTAGGTTTGCGGCAGGGGTGTGTGATGTCTCCATGGTTGTTTAATTTGTTTATGGATGGGGTTGTTAGGGAGGTGAATGCAAGAGTTTTGGAAAGAGGGGCAAGTATGAAGTCTGTTGGGGATGAGAGAGCTTGGGAAGTGAGTCAGTTGTTGTTCGCTGATGATACAGCGCTGGTGGCTGATTCATGTGAGAAACTGCAGAAGCTGGTGACTGAGTTTGGTAAAGTGTGTGAAAGAAGAAAGTTAAGAGTAAATGTGAATAAGAGCAAGGTTATTAGGTACAGTAGGGTTGAGGGTCAAGTCAATTGGGAGGTGAGTTTGAATGGAGAAAAACTGAAGGAAGTGAAGTGTTTTAGATATCTGGGAGTGGATCTGGCAGCGGATGGAACCATGGAAGCGGAAGTGGATCATAGGGTGGGGGAGGGGGCGAAAATTCTGGGGGCCTTGAAGAATGTGTGGAAGTCGAGAACATTATCTCGGAAAGCAAAAATGGGTATGTTTGAAGGAATAGTGGTTCCAACAATGTTGTATGGTTGCGAGGCGTGGGCTATGGATAGAGTTGTGCGCAGGAGGATGGATGTGCTGGAAATGAGATGTTTGAGGACAATGTGTGGTGTGAGGTGGTTTGATCGAGTAAGTAACGTAAGGGTAAGAGAGATGTGTGGAAATAAAAAGAGCGTGGTTGAGAGAGCAGAAGAGGGTGTTTTGAAATGGTTTGGGCACATGGAGAGAATGAGTGAGGAAAGATTGACCAAGAGGATATATGTGTCGGAGGTGGAGGGAACGAGGAGAAGAGGGAGACCAAATTGGAGGTGGAAAGATGGAGTGAAAAAGATTTTGTGTGATCGGGGCCTGAACATGCAGGAGGGTGAAAGGAGGGCAAGGAATAGAGTGAATTGGAGCGATGTGGTATACCGGGGTTGACGTGCTGTCAGTGGATTGAATCAAGGCATGTGAAGCGTCTGGGGTAAACCATGGAAAGCTGTGTAGGTATGTATATTTGCGTGTGTGGACGTATGTATATACATGTGTATGGGGGTGGGTTGGGCCATTTCTTTCGTCTGTTTCCTTGCGCTACCTCGCAAACGCGGGAGACAGCGACAAAGCAAAAAAAAAAAAAAAAAAAAAAATCTGGAGTGTCATGTTCTCAGGTCGTAGTGCTGTAGTTTCGATATAGGACATAAATGCCTGCGCAAGAGAACCGCCAGGAGGAGACCCATGGCTATTCCAGGCTGCTGCCCGTAAACCCTGACTTACGGACATCTGGAAGGTGCTTCCATGGTGCAGGCACGTAATGTAGTAAAAGTAGAATATCAAAAGAAATGTGACGTGCCTGCGCCATGGAAACACCTTTCAGATGTCCACAATGCAAGCTTTGCCTGCAGATGGATATAACGTTTTCTTCCTTTTAAGTGTCAGGTCTAAAAACATTTGCGGAGCCCTGGTTATAATTTCTACTTTCTTTGCCTTTAAATGTTTTTTTTTTTTTTTCTCCCGAGATGGCTTTGACTGGGTCATGTCAAAAGCCCGTCCCATGTTGGTCAAGGTAAAAAGAGAAAAAATCTCCTTGTCCTGTTCTTCCCGCCTTCTATTTCCTTCCTTGTTCCAAATCCTGCTCCTTTTCAAATCCGTTTTCGAACGTTTCTAATACTTTTTCATTATATTCTCTCCAGCTCCAGATGACACTTAAATTTTAAGTATTTTCTCATTTTCACTATCATTCATGGCGAATACGTACTGGGTAAAACTCTGGTTAACTTAGGAAGAAAAGAAAATTATCATTTCCCCCACTTACCTTTATGAAGGTTTAGCGAGAGAGAACTTGTCCCGCTGTTTAAACAAAGACAGAAGACAAATTATTAGATGTAACATAATCCGTCTGTGGTGCAACCCTTTTGTGTATCGCGCGCCGCGCCGCGCCACGCATCGCTGGAGCAGGCTTTACGAAGAGCACTGGATGTTTTCCAGATGACATTGACCTGAATAGATCACTGTATCACTGATATATTTACCATGGTTATAGCAGCTTGTTACATCTCGTTTATTACGTTAACAAGGACTTCTTATGTTCAACACTCATGAAAATATTTGTTTTTTTTTTTAGAAATCTTAAAATCCGTGATATTAAAGTACAGTCATAAGCACAGGAACGGATGAGGACTCTGATAATGGACTTTCTTCGGAGTGTGATTGTAACCTATTCAGATAATGATTCAGCATTTCTGCCGTGACTAGAAATGATATCAACTACTATCCAAGAGTTCCTCGTTCTTTACTAGGTTTTCGTTGAGGTATCTGGTCGGTTTTTTTTTTTTGTTTTTTTTTCTAATTCCTGAATGAGGAAATGACTATGTTGTGAAACTGCCAGAAATATTATGTAAATCCCTAATGTTGTTCCTCATTCAGACCTCAGCCCTACTCACCTCTAACCTTTTACAACACTCTGCCTGAGGACGAGGTAACGACTTCATTTGATTGATGGCATAGACTGATGTAAACCTGTGTGCGAACAAACTTTTTAAGTTGAATAGATGTAATGGGTCTTGCATCCCTTTAACAAGACTCGGATGCCCTGAGCAGTGTAGCTCTCTCTCTCTCTCTCTCTCTCTCTCTCTCTCTCTCTCTCTCTCTCTCTCTCTCTCTGCTATGACCATTACAGTGCCTTAAGGCCCTAGTCCGTTGCCTTGCACCTTTTATTACCTTTTCTACCCTGCTATACATATGATTCTCAAACATATTTCTATGTGACACTAGCGCACACAATTTCTCCTCTCGCTTTGCTCATAAAGCACCTTTATCTTACTGCAGACCACTTAAATGTCACTACCCCTGGCAGCCATTGCACACGGGCGAAACACTAACCTTGTAACACTTAAGCCTTCCAGCACTGGTGATTTCTTGCAACAGAAGTGTCCAGCCACCTCCCGTCTTCAGGAACACCTTTGTTGCACTTTTTGTTTCAGATATTCTTTGACTAACATCATCTCTAGACACAGAACACATCTCTGAACTTTGTTCTCTGAGACTTTTGTTCTCAAAAAGAGCCACTTCTCCACTCTAGAGTAGCGACACCTCTTCACTATTCTGACTGGTGAGAAAGTAAAGGTTATACACATATACGCCTTTCCAATGGCCTGGGCCTCATGCACTTCCTTCATTATCCACAATATTTTTTCTGACCCATTGTGGCTTTTACGGACGGAAGCTTCTTCGAAGATACACTCGCATTATCCTATCTCGAGTTGGACCTCGAAGCTCCACTCTCTGTCCCACCGTTGTTGTACAACATCCTGCTCATCACATATTCCTCGCACGTCCGCGCAACCTCCTCCGACATTTTTGCCCTTTGTACAGGTGAAGTGCAGTAGTCTAAGGTCAGAGTATGGACCGCCGTGGTGTAGTGGTGACGCATTCACGGGTTACCCTGGGTCCTGAGAATAGGCTCAAATCCTGGTTGCTGCAGTCGGTCCTTGGCTTAGAGTAGAATATATATATATATATATATATATATATATATATATATATATATATATATATATATATCATCCCTGGGGACAGAGGAGAAAGAATACTTCCCACGCATTCCCTGCATGTCGTAGAAGGCGACTAAAAGGGAAGGGAGCGGGGGGCTGGAAATCTTCCCCTCTCGTTTTTTAATTTTCCAAAAGAAGCAACAGAGAAGGGGGCCGAATGAAGATATTACCTGTAAGGCTCGGTCCTCTCCTCTTAACGCTACCTCGCTGATGCGGGATATGGCGAATGTGTACGAAAAAAAAGTAAAATATATATATATATATATATATATATATATATATATATATATATAATACAAACCTCCAACAGCCAGGATCGAACCCGGGACCCCTGTGCAACAGGCGGGAGCCTATCGCTAGGCTATGATCGCCCCTAATAGGGAAATAACTATTTGAATACTAGGTACTCGAATACCCTTCGTTTCACGTTGGTGAGCAACGGGGTCTACACCGGTCATTTCCCATCTGGCTTACACAACCAGTAGATAGCATATTACCTAACCTGACTGTACAAGATTGTCTTCATAGATTCCCAATTAGTGATTGGGACGTGCAGGAAGATCTAACTACTTTACTACCAATCTACATGTAAATAGTGAAAGAAGTGTTTAATTCAAGGAAGACTGTATGGACACAATAAGAGGAAGATTTTGAGATCAGACTGCTGATAGTATAGGTAGGAGTAAGTTAAGAGGTGGCAGTCAGATTATGATTCGCATATACCTTACCGACATAGCCTAGCGGTAGCACTCCCGCCTGTTACACTGGGGTCCCGGGTTCGATACTGGCTGTTGGAGGTTTGTACGTTCCATGGAGGTGCGCGTTTATACGCACTTTATTCGTGTGGATTCTGATCCTTCGACGAAATATATATATATATATATATATATATATATATATATTTTTTTTTTTTTTTCTTTCCTTCAAACTATTCGCCATTTCCCGCATTAGCGAGGTAGCGTTAAGAACAGAGGACTGGGCCTTGAGGGAATACCCTCACCTGGCCCAATTCTCTGTTCCTTCTTTTGGAAAATTAAAAAAAAAAAAAAAAAAAACGAGAGGGGAGGATTTCCAGCCCCCCGCTCCCTCCCCTTTTAGTCGCCTTCTACGACACGCAGGGAATACGTGGGAAGTATTCTTTCTCCCCTGTCCCCAGGGATATATATATATATATATATATATATATATATATATATATATATATATATATATATATATATATATATATATATATATATATATATACATATATATATATATATATATATATTTTTTTTTTTATACTATTCGCCATTTCCCGCATTAGCGAGGTAGCGCTAAGAACAGAGGACTGGGCCTTTGAGGGAATATCCTCACCTGGTCCCCTTCTCTGTTCCTTCTTTTGGAAAAAAAAAAAAAAAAAAAAAAACGAGAGGGGAGGATTTCCAGCCCCCCGCTCCCTTCCCTTTTAGTCGCCTTCTACGACACGCAGGGAATACGTGGGAAGTATTCTTTCTCCCCTATCCCCAGGGATATATATATATATATATATATATATATATATATATATATATATATATATATATATATATATATATATATATATATATATATATATATATATATATATATATATATATATATATATATATATATATATATATATGATCATTATCTTTTTTAAGCCAGGTGCCTCATTCATCAGCCAAACCTTAACAGATGATGAACGCCTGGACTGATTGCCGCAAGCAGCATTCGAATCTATGTGGGCTTGACCACGGGCGGCCACTGAATACGTTAACAAACGGTAACCGCTGCACCAAGGAGGTCATTAGACTCTAATGAGTTCAAGGTCGCCCGCTCGACCAGCAAAACCCACCAAACGTTCCGCATGTTAGGTCGAGATGCTATCCCTGCCTCACACCCGACCTGGCCTTCTAGAAATATCACTTCCTGTGAAAGCACAAGGCGACAACAGAGGCCAGGGACAATACACCACTCTACTGACACATCATTTCATGCTTCCTGGCCAAACCCTAGCAGTACAATATAACCTAGTTTTATACGATATGCCACTGAGACGGCATGGGCAGCTGAGGCCATAATCAAGGCCATCCCATTATCGCTACATATATATATATATATATATATATATATATATATATATATATATATATATATATATATATATATATAGGGGAGAAAGAATACTTCCCACGTATTCCCTGCGTGTCGTAGAAGGCGACTAAAAGGGGAGGGAGCGGGAGGCTGGAAATCCTCCCCTCTCACTTTTTTTTTTTTTTTTTTTTTTTTTTAATTTTCCAAAAGAGGGAACAGAGAAGGGGCCCAGGTGAGGATATTCCCTCAAGGGCCCAGTCCTCTGTTCTCAACGCTACCTCGCTAATGCGGGAAATGGCGAATAGTATGAAAGAAAGAGAATATATATATATATATATATATCTTTTGTTTCTTTCATACTATTCGCCATTTCCCGCGTTAGCAAGGTAGCGTTAAGAATAGAGGACTGGGCCTCTGAGGGAATATCCTCACCTGGCCTCGTTCTCTGTTCCTCCTTTTGGAAAATTAAAAAAAACGAGAGGGGAGGATTTCCAGCCCCCCGCTCCCTCCCCTTTTAGTCGCCTTCTACGACACGCAGGGAATACGTGGGAAGTATTCTTTCTCCCCTAACCCCAGGGATAATATATATATATATATATATATATATATATATATATATATATATATATATATATATATATATATATATATATATATATATATATAGCAAGGAAACAGAAGAAAGAAATGGCCCAACCCACCCCCATACACATGTATATACACACACGTCCACACACGCAAATATACATACCTATACATCTCAATGTACACATATATATATATATATATACACACACAGACACATACATATATACCCATGCACACAATTCACACTGTCTGCCTTTATTCATTCCCATCGCCACCTCGCCACACATGGAATACCATCCCCCTCCCCCTCGTGTGTGCGAGGTAGCGCTAGGAAAAGATAACACTCAGTCTCCAGCTGTCATGCAATAATGCCCGAAACCACAGCTCCCTTTCCACATCCAGGCCCCACACAACTTTCCATGGTTTACCCCAGACGCTCCACATGCCCTGATTCAATCCACTGACAGCACGTCAACCCCGGTATACCACATCGATCCAATTCACTCTATTCCTTGCCCGCCTTTCACCCTCCTGCATGTTCAGGCTCCGATCACACAAAATCTTTTTCACTCCATCTTTCCACCTCCAATTTGGTCGCCCACTTCTCCTCGTTCCCTCCACCTCCGACACATATATCCTCTTGGTCAATCTTTCCTCACTCATTCTCTCCATGTGCCCAAACCATTTCAAAACACCCTCTTCTGCTCTCTCAACCACGCTCTTTTTATTTCCACACATCTCTCTTACCCTTACATTACTTACTCGATCAAACCACCTCACACCACACATTGTCCTCAAACATCTCATTTCCAGCACATCCACCCTCCTGCGCACAACTCTATCCATAGCCCACGCCTCGCAACCATACAACGTTGTTGGAACCACTATCCTTCAAACATACCCATTTTTGCTTTCCGAGATAATGTTCTCGACTTCCACACATTCTTCAATGCTCCCAGGATTTTCGTCCCCTCCCCCACCCTATGATTCACTTCCGCTTCCATGGTTCCATCCGCTGCCAGATCTACTCCCAGATATCTAAAACACTTTACTTCCTCCAGTTTTTCTCCATTCAAACTCACCTCCCAATTGACTTGACTCTCAACCCTACTGTACCTAATAACCTTGCTCTTATTCACATTTACTCTTAACTTTCTTCTTTCACACACTTTACCAAACTCAGTCACCAGCTTCTGCAGTTTCTCACATGAATCAGCCACGAGCGCTGAATCATCAGCGAACAACAACTGATCACTTCCCAAGCTCTCTCATCCACAACAGAACTCATACTTGCCCCTCTTTCCAAAACTCTTGCATTCACCTCCCTAACAACCCCATCCATAAACAATATATATATACATATATATATATATATATATATATATATATATATATATATATATATATATATATATATATATATATATATATATATATATATATATATATTATCCCTGGGAAGAGGAAGAAAGAATACTTACCACGTATTCCCTGCGTGTCGTACAAGGCGACTAAAAGGGGAGGGAGCGGGGGGCTAGAAATCCTCCCCTCTCGTTTTTTTTTCTTTTTTTTTTCTAAGAAGGAACAGAGAAGGGGCCAGGTGAGAATATTCCCTCAAGAGCCCAGTCCTCTGTTCTTAGCGTTACCTCGCTAACACGGGAAATGGCGAATAGTTTGAAAAAATGGGTATATATATATATATATATATATATATATATATATATATATATATATATATATATATATATATATATATATATTTTTCTTTTTTCTTTTTCATACTATTCGCCATTTCCCGCGATAGCGAGGTAGCGTTAAGAACAGAGGACTGGGCCTTTGAGGGAATATCCTCACATGGACCTCTTCTCTGTTCCTTCTTTTGGAAAAAAAAAAAAAAAAAAAAAACGAGAGGGGAGGATTTCCAGCCCCCCGCTCCCTTCCTTTTAGTCGCCTTCTACGACACGCAGGGAATACGTGGGAAGTATTCTTTCTCCCTATCCCCAGGGAATATATATATATATATATATATATATATATATATATATATATATATATATATATATATATATATATATATATATATATATATATATATATATATATATATAGGCAAATGGATTTGTATGTAGCATTTATGGATCTGGAGAAGGCATATGATAGAGTTGATAGAGATGCTCTGTGGAAGGTATTAAGAATATATGGTGTGGGAGGAAAGTTGTTAGAAGCAGTGAAAACTTTTTATCGAGGATGTAAGGCATGTGTACGTGTAGGAAGAGAGGAAAGTGATTGGTTCTCAGTGAATGTAGGTTTGCGGCAGGGGTGTGTGATGTCTCCATGGTTGTTTAATTGGTTTATGGATGGGGTTGTTAGGGAGGTAAATGCAAGAGTTTTGGAAAGAGGGGCAAGTATGAAGTCTGTTGGGGATGAGAGAGCTTGGGAAGTGAGTCAGTTGTTGTTCGCTGATGATACAGCGCTGGTGGCTGATTCATGTGAGAAACTGCAGAAGCTGGTGACTGAGTTTGGTAAAGTGTGTGAAAGAAGAAAGTTAAGAGTAAATGTGAATAAGAGCAAGGTTATTAGGTACAGTAGGGTTGAGGGTCAAGTCAATTGGGAGGTGAGTTTGAATGGAGAAAAACTGGAGGAAGTGAAGTGTTTTAGATATCTGGGAGTGGATCTGGCAGCGGATGGAATGGAAGCGGAAGTGGATCATAGGGTGGGGGAGGGGGCGAAAATTCTGGGGGCCTTGAAGAATGTGTGGAAGTCGAGAACATTATCTCGGAAAGCAAAAATGGGTATGTTTGAAGGAATAGTGGTTCCAACAATGTTGTATGGTTGCGAGGCGTGGGCTATGGATAGAGTTGTGCGCAAGAGGATGGATGTGCTGGAAATGAGATGTTTGAGGACAATGTGTGGTGTGAGGTGGTTTGATCGAGTGAGTAACGTAAGGGTAAGAGAGATGTGTGGAAATAAAAAGAGCGTGGTTGAGAGAGCAGAAGAGGGTGTTTTGAAATGGTTTGGGCACATGGAGAGGATGAGTGAGGAAAGATTGACCAAGAGGATATATGTGTCGGAGGTGGAGGGAGCAAGGAGAAGAGGGAGACCAAATTGGAGGTGGAAAGATGGAGTGAAAAAGATTTTGTGTGATCGGGGCCTGAACATGCAGGAGGGTGAAAGGAGGGCAAGGAATAGAGTGAATTGGAGCGATGTGGTATACCGGGGTTGACATGCTGTCAGTGGATTGAATCAAGGCATGTGAAGCGTCTGGGGTAAACCATGGAAAGCTTTGTAGGTATGTATATTTGCGTGTGTGGACGTATGTATATACATGTGTATGGGGGGGGGGGGGTTTGGGCCATTTCTTTCGTCTGTTTCCTTGCGCTACTTCGCAAACGCGGGAGACAGCGACAAAGCAAAAAAAAATATAAAGTATAAAAAAAAGAAAAAAAAAAAAAAAAAAATATATATATATATATATATATATATATATATATATATATATAGGGGAGTGGGGGGCTGGAAATCCTCCGCTCTCGTGTTTTTTTTTTTTTTCCAAAAAGAAGGAACAGAGACGAGGGCCAGGTGAGGATATTCCCTTAAAGGCCCAGTCCTCTGTATATATATATATATAAATATATATATATATATATATATATATATATATATATATATATATATATATATATATATATATATATATATATGTATATATATATACATATATATATATATATATATATGTATATATATATATATATATATATATATATATATATATATATATATATATATATATATATATATATATATATATATATATATATATATATATATATATATATATATATATATATATATATATATATATATTGGGGAGTGGGGGGCTGGAAATCCTCCCCTCTCGTGGTTTTTTTTTTTTTTTTCAAAAAGAAGGAACAGAGAAGAGGGCCAGGTGAGGATATTCCCTCAAAGGCCCAGTCCTCTGTTCTTAACGCTACCTCGCCCATGCGAGAAATGGCGAATAGTATGAAAGAAAGATATATATATATATGTATATATATTTTTTTTTTTATACTTTGTCGCTGTCTCTCGCGTTTGCGAGATAGCGCAAGGAAACAGACGAAAGAAATGGCCCAACCCCCCCCATACACATGTATATACACACGTCCACACACGCAAATATACATACCTACACAGCTTTCCATGGTTTACCCCAGACGCTTCACATGCCTTGATTCAATCCACTGACAGCACGTCAACCCCGGTATACCACATCGCTCCAATTCACTCTATTCCTTGCCCTCCTTTCACCCTCCTGCATGTTCAGGCCCCGATCACACAAAATCTTTTTCACTCCATCTTTCCACCTCCAATTTGGTCTCCCTCTTCTTCTTGCTCCCTCCACCTCCGACACATATATCCTCTTGGTCAATCTTTCCTCACTCATCCTCTCCATGTGCCCAAACCACTTCAAAACACCCTCTTCTGCTCTCTCAACCACGCTCTTTTTATTTCCACACATCTCTCTTACCCTTACGTTACTCACTCGATCAAACCACCTCACACCACACATTGTCCTCAAACATCTCATTTCCAGCACATCCATCCTCCTGCGCACAACTCTATCCATAGCCCACGCCTCGCAACCATACAACATTGTTGGAACCACTATTCCTACAAACATACCCATTTTTGCTTTCCGAGATAATGTTCTCGACTTCCACACATTCTTCAAGGCCCCCAGAATTTTCGCCCCCTCCCCCACCCTATGATCTACTTCCGCTTCCATGGTTCCATCCGCTGCCAGATCCACTCCCAGATATCTAAAACACTTCACTTCCTCCAGTTTTTCTCCATTCAAACTCACCTCTCAATTGACTTGACCCTCAACCCTACTGTACCTAATAACCTTGCTCTTATTCACATTTACTCTTAACTTTCTTCTTCCACACACTTTACCAAACTCAGTCACCAGCTTCTGCAGTTTCTCACATGAATCAGCCACCAGCGCTGTATCATCAGCGAACAACAACTGACTCACTTCCCAAGCTCTCTCATCCCCAACAGACTTCATACTTGCCCCTCTTTCCAAAACTCTTGCATTTACCTCCCTAACAACCCCATCCATAAACCAATTAAACAACCATGGAGACATCACACACCCCTGCCGCAAACCTACATTCACTGAGAACCAATCACTTTCCTCTCTTCCTACACGTACACATGCCTTACATCCTCGATAAAAAGTTTTCACTGCTTCTAACAACTTGCCTCCCACACCATATATTCTTAATACCTTCCACAGAGCATCTCTATCAACTCTATCATATGCCTTCTCCAGATCCATAAATGCTACATACAAATCCATTTGCTTTTCTAAGTATTTCTCACATACATTCTTCAAAGCAAACACCTGATCCACACATCCTCTACCACTTCTGAAACCACACTGCTCTTCCCCAATCTGATGCTCTGTACATGCCTTCACCCTCTCAATCAATACCCTCCCATATAATTTACCAGGAATACTCAACAAACTTATACCTCTGTAATTTGAGCACTCACTCTTATCCCCTTTGCCTTTGTACAATGGCACTATGCACGCATTCCGCCAATCCTCAGGCACCTCACCATGAGTCATACATACATTAAATAACCTTACCAACCAGTCAACAATACAGTCACCCCCTTTTTTAATAAATTCCACTGCAATACCATCCAAACCTGCTGCCTTGCCGGCTTTCATCTTCCGCAAAGCTTTCACTACCTCTTCTCTGTTTACCAAATCATTTTCCCTAACCCTCTCACTTTGCACACCACCTCGACCAAAACACCCTATATCTGCCACTCTATCATCAAACACATTCAACAAACCTTCAAAATACTCACTCCATCTCCTTCTCACATCACCACTACTTGTTATCACCTCCCCATTTGCGCCCTTCACTGAAGTTCCCATTTGCTCCCTTGTCTTACGCACTTTATTTACCTCCTTCCAGAACATCTTTTTATTCTCCCTAAAATTTAATGATACTCTCTCACCCCAACTCTCATTTGCCCTTTTTTTTCACTTCTTGCACCTTTCTCTTGACCTCCTGTCTCTTTCTTTTATCCATCTCCCACTCAACTGCATTTTTTCCCTGCAAAAATCGTCCAAATGCCTCTCTCTTCTCTTTCACTAATACTCTTACTTCTTCATCCCACCACTCACTACCCTTTCTAATCAACCCACCTCCCACTCTTCTCATGCCACAAGCATCTTTTGCGCAATCCATCACTGATTCCCTAAATACATCCCATTCCTCCCCCACTCCCCTTGCTTCCATTGTTCTCACCTTTTTCCATTCTGTACTCAGTCTCTCCTGGTACTTCCTCACACAGGTCTCCTTCTCAAGCTCACTTACTCTCACCACCCTCTTCACCCCAACATTCACTCTTCTTTTCTGAAAACCCATACAAATCTTCACCTTAGCCTCCACAAGATAATGATCAGACATCCCTCCAGTTGCACCTCTCAGCACATTAACATCCAAAAGTCTCTCTTTCGCACGCCTGTCAATTAACACGTAATCCAATAACGCTCTCTGGCCATCTCTCCTACTTACATAAGTATACTTATGTATATCTCGCTTTTTAAACCAGGTATTCCCAATCATCAGTCCTTTTTCAGCACATAAATCTACAAGCTCTTCACCATTTCCATTTACAACACTGAACACCCCATGTATACCAAATATTCCCTCAACTGCCACATTACTCACCTTTGCATTGAAATCACCCATCACTATAACCCGGTCTCGTGCATCAAAACCACTAACACACTCATTCAGCTGCTCCCAAAACACTTGCCTCTCTTGATCTTTCTTCTCATGCCCAGGTGCATATGCACCAATAATCACCCACTTCTCTCCATCAACTTTCAGTTTTACCCATATTAATCGAGAATTTACTTTCTTACACTCTATCACATACTCCCACAACTCCTGTTTCAGGAGTATTGCTACTCCTTCCCTTGCTCTTGTCCTCTCACTAACCCCTGACTTTACTCCCCAGTCATTCCCAAACCACTCTTCCCCTTTACCCTTGAGCTTCGTTTCACTCAGAGCCAAAACATCCAGGTTCCTTTCCTCAAACATAGTACCTATCTCTCCTTTTTTCACATCTTGGTTACATCCACACACATTTAGGCACCCCACTCTGAGCCTTCCAGGAGGATGAGCACTCCCCGCGTGACTCCTTCTTCTGTTTCCCATTTTAGAAAGTTAATACAAGGAGGGGAGGATTTCTGGCCCCCCGCTCCCGTCCCCTCTAGTCGCTTTCTACGACACGCGAGGAATACGTGGGAAGTATTCTTTCACCCCTATCCCCAGGGATAATATACATATATATATACATATACACACACACACACATACACATACATACGCACATATACACACACACACACATACATATATATACATATGAAAAATGTAAGAAACAATTTAGAAAACTGAAACTTCTAGCTTGAAATGAATGAAAAAAAATGAATGTCACATAATGGTTCCACCTCTGGCTATGGAAAAAGGAAATGTATAATTTATTTACACAAACGTCAATAGCAGTTCTCATCAATTTAACCACTGTATCAGTAAGCTTCAATGTCTAAGCTACATTTTTCTCCAATTTCACTATTTTCCTTCACATTTTCAATTGTGTCTGAAGGTTCCACTTCATGAGTGATTGTTTTTCCAGTAAGTATATATATATATATATATATATATATATATATATATATATATATATATATATATATATATATATATATATACACTACATGTTTTCTTTTCGTCTTTACTGTTATATATGTATATATATATATATATATATATATATATATATATTCCCTCAAAGGCCCAGTCCTCTGTTCTTAACGCTACCTCGCTATTGCGGGAAATAGCGAATAGTATGAAAAAAAAAAAAAAAAAAAAAAAAAATATATATATATATATTTCTTTTTTTTTTTTTTGCTTTGACGCTGTCTCCCGCGTTTGCGAGGTAGCGCAAGGAAACAGACGAAAGAAATGGCCCAACCCCCCCCCCCATACACATGTATATACATACGTCCACACACGCAAAAATACATACCTACACAGCTTTCCATGGTTTACCCCAGACGCTTCACATGCCTTGATTCAATCCACTGACAGCACGTCAACCCCGGTATACCACATCGCTCCAATTCATTCTATTCCTTTCCCTCCTTTCACCCTCCTGCATGTTCAGGCCCCGATCATACAAAATCTTTTTCACTCCATCTTTCCACCTCCAATTTGGTCTCCCTCTTCTCCTCGTTCCCTCCACCTCCGACACATATATCCTCTTGGTCAATCTTTCCTCACTCATTCTCTCCATGTGCCCAAACCATTTCAAAACACCCTCTTCTGCTCTCTCAACCACGCTCTTTTTATTTCCACACATCTCTCTTACCCTTACGTTACTTACTCGATCAAACCACCTCACACCACACATTGTCCTCAAACATCTCATTTCCAGCACATCCATCCTCCTGCGCACAACTCTATCCATAGCCCACGCCTCGCAACCATACAACATTGTTGGAACCACTATTCCTTCAAACATACCCATTTTTGCTTTCCGAGATAATGTTCTCGACTTGCACACATTCTTCAAGGCTCCCAGAATCTTCGCCCCCTCCCCCACCCTATGATCCACTTCCGCTTCCATGGTTCCATCCGCTGCCAGATCCACTCCCAGATATCTAAAACACTTCACTTCCTCCAGTTTTTCTCCATTCAAACTCACCTCCCAATTGACTAGACTCTCAATCCTACTGTACCTAATAACCTTGCTCTTATTCACATTTACTCTTAACTTTCTTCTTCCACACACTTTACCAGCTTCTGCAGTTTCTCACATGAATCAGCCACCAGCGCTGTATCATCAGCGAACAAGAACTGACTCACTTCCCAAGCTCTCTCATCCCCAACAGACTTCATACTTGCCCCTCTTTCCAAAACTCTTGCATTTACCTCCCTAACAACCCCATCCATAAACAAATTAAACAACCATGGAAACATCACACACCCCTGCCGCAAACCTACATTCACTGAGAACCAATCACTTTTCTCTCTTCCTACACGTACACATGCCTTACATCCTCGATAAAAACTTTTCACTGCTTCTAACATATATATATATATATATATATATATATATATATATATATATATATATATATATATATATATATATATATATATATATATATTTTTTTTTATACTATTCGCCATTTCCCGCGACAGCGAGGTAGCGTTAAGAACAGAGGACTGGGCCTTTGAGGGAATACCCTCACCTGGCCCCCTTCTCTGTTCCTTCTTTTGGAAAATAAAAAAAAAAAAAAACGAGAGGGGAGGATTTCCAGCCCCCCGCTCCCTTCCCTTTTAGTCGCCTTCTACGACACGCAGGGAATACGTGGGAAGTATTCTTTCTCCCCTATCCCCAGGAATATATATATATATATATATATATATATATATATATATATATATATATATATATATATATATATATATATATATTTTTTTTTTTTTTATACCTCGTCGCTGTCTCCCGCGTTTGCGAGGTAGCGCAAGGAAACAGACGAAAGAAATGGCCCAACCCCCCCCATACACATGTACATACACACGTCCACACACGCAAATATACATACCTACACAGCTTTCCATGGTTTACCCCGGACGCTTCACATGCCTTGATTCAATCCACTGACAGCACGTCAACCACTGTATACCACATCGCTCCAATTCACTCTATTCCTTGCCCTCCTTTCACCCTCCTGCATGTTCAGGCCCCGATCACACAAAATCCTTTTCACTCCATCTTTCCACCTCCAATTTGGTCTCCCTCTTCTCCTCGTTCCCTCCACCTCCGACACATATATCCTCTTGGTCAATCTTTCCTCACTCATTCTCTCCATGTGCCCAAACCACTTCAAAACACCCTCTTCTGCTCTCTCAACCACGCTCTTTTTATTTCCACACATCTCTCTTACCCTTACGTTACTTACTCGATCAAACCACCTCACACCACACATTGTCCTCAAACATCTCATTTCCAGCACATCCATCCTCCTGCGCACATCTCTATCCATAGCCCACGCCTCGCAACCATACAACATTGTTGGAACCACTATTCCTTCAAACATACCCATTTTTGCTTTCCGGGATAATGTTCTCGACTTCCACACATTTTTCAAGGCTCCCAAAATTTTCGCCCCCTCCCCCACCCTATGATCCACCCTATATATATATATATATATATATATATATATATATATATATATATATATATATATATATTTTTTTTTTTTCATACTATTTGCCATTTCCCGCGTTAGCGAGGTAGCGTTAAGAACAGAGAACTGGGTCTTAGAGGGAATATCCTCACCTGACCCCCTTCTCTGTTCCTTCTTTTGGAAAATTAAAAAAAAACAAGAGAGGGGAGGATTTCCAGCCACCCGCTCCCTCCCCTTTTAGTCGCCTTCTACGACACGCAGGGAATACGTGGGAAGTATTCTTTCTCCCCTATCCCCAGGGATAATATGTATATATATATATATATATATATATATATATATATATATATATATATATATATATATAAATTATATGGTAAATTATATGGGAGGATATTGATTGAGAGGGTGAAGGCATGTACAGAGCATCAGATTGGGGAAGAGCAGTGTGGTTTCAGAAGTGGTAGAGGATGTGTGGATCAGGTGTTTGCTTTGAAGAATGTATGTGAGAAATACTTAGAAAAGCAAATGGATTTGTATGTAGCATTTATGGATCTGGAGAAGGCATATGATAGAGTTGATAGAGATGCTCTGTGGAAGGTATTAAGAATATATGGTGTGGGAGGCAAGTTGTTTGAAGCAGTGAAAAGTTTTTATCGAGGATGTAAGGCATGTGTACGTGTAGGAAGAGAGGAAAGTGATTGGTTCTCAGTGAATGTAGGTTTGCGGCAGGGGTGTGTGATGTCTCCATGGTTGTTTAATTTGTTTATGGATGGGGTTGTTAGGGAGGTAAATGCAAGAGTTTTGGAAAGAGGGGCAAGTATGAAGTCTGTTGGGGATGAGAGAGCTTGGGAAGTGAGTCAGTTGTTGTTCGCTGATGATACAGCGCTGGTGGCTGATTCATGTGAGAAACTGCAGAAGCTGGTGACTGAGTTTGGTAAAGTGTGTGAAAGAAGAAAGTTAAGAGTAAATGTGAATAAGAGCAAGGTTATTAGGTACAGTAGGGTTGAGGGTCAAGTCTATTGGGAGGTGAGTTTGAATGGAGAAAAACTGGAGGAAGTGAAGTGTTTTAGATATCTGGGAGTGGATCTGTCAGCGGATGGAACCATGGAAGCGTTAGTGGATCATAGGGTGGGGGAGGGGGCGAAAATTCTGGGAGCCTTGAAGAATGTGTGGAAGTCGAGAACATTATCTCGGAAAGCAAAAATGGGTATGTTTGAAGGAATAGTGGTTCCAACAATGTTGTATGGTTGCGAGGCGTGGGCTATGGATAGAGTTGTGCGCAGGAGGATGGATGTGCTGGAAATGAGATGTTTGAGGACAATGTGTGGTGTGAGGTGGTTTGATCGAGTAAGTAACGTAAGGGTAAGAGAGATGTGTGGAAATAAAAAGAGCGTGGTTGAGAGAGCAGAAGAGGGTGTTTTGAAATGGTTTGGGCACATGGAGAGAATGAGTGAGGAAAGATTGACCAAGAGGATATATGTGTCGGAGGTGGAGGGAACGAGGAGAAGAGGGAGACCAAATTGGAGGTGGAAGGATGGAGTGAGAAAGATTTTGTGTGATCGGGGCCTGAACATGCAGGAGGGTGAAAGGAGGGCAAGGAATAGAGTGAATTGGAGCGATGTGGTATACCGGGGTTGACGTGCTGTCAGTGGATTGAATCAGGGCATGTGAAGCGTCTGGGGTAAACCATGGAAAGCTGTGTAGGTATGTATATTTGCGTGTGTGGACGTATGTATATACATGTGTATGGGGGTGGGTTGGGCCATTTCTTTCGTCTGTTTCCTTGCGCTACCTTGCAAACGCGGGAGACAGCGACAAAGCAAAAAAAAAAAAAAAAAAAAAAAAATATATATATATATATATATATATATATATATATATATATATATATATACATATATACACATGTACAATATATATATATATATATATATATATATATATATATATATATTTATATATATATATATATATATATATATATACGAATAAAGTGTATATGAACGCGCACCTTCATTGAACATATAAACGTCCAACAGCCAGGATCGAACCTGGGACCCCTTGTGCAAGATGCAGGCATTCTAACCGCTAGGCTAAGGGACTGTATAATAGGAAACAACTATTCGAAATACTAATTACTCGAATACCCTTCGTCTCACAATGGTGAGCAACGGGTCTATCGGTTGTTTTCGAACAGAACACATAGCCAGCTGATAGCGTTTTACCGAACCTAGCTGTACAACGCGGAGTTATATGAATACGAATAAAGTGTATATGAACGAGCACCTTCATAGAACATACAAACCTCCAACAGCCATTGTGAGACGAAGGGTATTCGAGTACTTAGTATTTCGAATAGTTGTTTCCTATTATACAGTCCCTTAGCCTAGCGGTTAGCATGCCTGCCTCTTGTACAAGGGGTCCCACGTTCGATGCTGGCTGTTGTAGGTTTGTATGTTCTATGAAGGTGCGCGTTCATATACACTTTATTCGTATTCATATAACTCCGCGTTGTACAGTTAGGTTCGGTAAAACGCTATCAGCTGGCTATGTGTTCTGTTCGAGACCAAAACTCTTGCACTTACCTCCCTAACAACCCCATCCATAAACAAATTAAACAACCATGGAGACATCACACACCCCTGCCGCAAACCTACATTCACTGAGAACCAATCACTTTCCTCTCTTCCTACACGTACACATGCCTTACATCCTCGATAAAAACTTTTCACTGCTTCTAACAACTTGCCTCCCACACCATATATTCTTAATACCTTCCACAGAGCATCTCTATCAACTCTATCATATGCCTTCTCCAGATCCATAAATGCTACATACAAATCCATTTGCTTTTCTAAGTATTTCTCACATACATTCTTCAAAGCAAACACCTGATCCACACATCCTCTACCACTTCTGAAACCACACTGCTCTTCCCCAATCTGATGCTCTGTACCTGCCTTCACCCTCTCAATCAATACCCTCCCATATGATTTACCAGGAATACTCAACAAACTCATACCTCTGTAATTTGAGCACTCACTCTTATCCCCTTTGCCTTTGTACAATGGCACTATGCACGCATTTCGCCAATCCTCAGGCACCTCACCATGAGTCATACATACATAAAATAACCTTACCAAACAGTCAACAATACAGTCACCCCCTTTTTTAATAAATTCCACTGCAATACCATCCAAACCTGCTGCCTTGCCGGCTTTCATCTTCCGCAAAGCTTTCACTACCTCTTCTCTGTTTACCAAATCATTTTCCCTAACACTCTCACTTTGCACACCACCTCGACCAAAACACCCTATATCTGCCACTCTATCATCAAACACATTCAACAAACCTTCAAAATACTCACTCCATCTCCTTCTCACATCACCACTACTTGTTATCACCTCCCCATTTGCGCCCTTCACTGAAGTTCCCATTTGCTCCCTTGTCTTACGCACTTTATTTACCTCCTTCCAGAACATCTTTTTATTCTCCCTAAAATTTAATGATACTCTCTCACCCCAACTCTCATTTGCCCTTTTTTTTCACCTCTTGCACCTTTCTCTTGACCTCCTGTCTCTTTCTTTTATACATCTCCCACTCAATTGCATTTTTTCCCTGCAAAAATCGTCCAAATGCCTCTCTCTTCTCTTTCACTAATACTCTTACTTCTTCATCCCACCACTCACTACCCTTTCTAATCAACCCATCTCCCACTCTTCTCATGCCACAAGCATCTTTTGCGCAATCCATCACTGATTCCCTAAATACATCCCATTCCTCCCCCACTCCCCTTACTTCCATTGTTCTCACCTTTTTCCATTCTGTACTCAGTCTCTCCTGGTACTTCCTCACACAAGTCTCCTTCCCAAGCTCACTTACTCTCACCACCCTCTTCACCCCAACATTCACTCTGCTTTTCTGAAAACCCATACAAATCTTCACCTTAGCCTCCACAAGATAATGATCAGACATATATATATATATATATATATATATATATATATATATATATATATATATATATATATATATATATATATATATATATATTATCCCTGGGGATAGGGGAGAAAGAATACTTCCCACGTATTTCCTGCGTGTCGTAGAAGGCGACTAAAAGGAAAGGGAGCGGGGGGCTGGAAATCCTCCCCTCTTGTTTTTTTTTTTAATTTTCCAAAAGAAGGAACAGAGAAGGGGGCCAGGTGAGGATATTCCCTCAAAGGCCCAGTCCTCTGTTCTTAACGCTACCTCGCTATCGCGGGAAATGGCGAATAGTATGAATGAATATATATATATATATATATATATATATATATATATATATATATATATATATATATATATATATATATATATATATATATATATATATATTTATATATATATATATATAAATGTATATATATATATATATATATATATATATATATATATATATATATATATATATATATATATATTTTTTTTTTTTTTTTTATACTTTGTCGCTGTCTCCCGCGTTTGCGAGGTAGCGCAAGGAAACAGACGAAAGAAATGGCCCAACCCTCCCCATACACATGTACATACACACGTCCACACACGCAAATATACATACCTACACAGCTTTCCATGGTTTACCCCGGACGCTTCACATGCCTTGATTCAATCCACTGACAGCACGTCAACCCCTGTATACCACATCGCTCCAATTCACTCTATTCCTTGCCCTCCTTTCACCCTCCTGCATGTTCAGGCCCCGATCACACAAAATCCTTTTCACTCCATCTTTCCACCTCCAATTTGGTCTCCCTCTTCTCCTCGTTCCCTCCACCTCCGACACATATATCCTCTTGGTTAATCTTTCCTCACTCATTCTCTCCATGTGCCCAAACCATTTCAAAACACCCTCTTCTGCTCTCTCAACCACGCTCTTTTTATTTCCACACATCTCTCTTACCCTTATGTTACTTACTCGATCAAACCACCTCACACCACACATTGTCCTCAAACATCTCATTTCCAGCACATCCATCCTCCTGCGCACAACTCTATCCATAGCCCACGCCTCGCAACCATACAACATTGTTGGAACTACTATTCCTTCAAACATACCCATTTTTGCTTTCCGGGATAATGTTCTCGACTTCCACACATTTTTCAAGGCTCCCAAAATTTTCGCCCCCTCCCCCACCCTATGATCCACTTCCGCTTCCATGGTTCCATCCGCTGACAGATCCACTCCCAGATATCTAAAACACTTCACTTCCTCCAGTTTTTCTCCATTCAAACTCACCTCCCAATTGACTTGACCCTCAACCCTACTGTACCTAATAACCTTGCTCTTATTCACATTTACTCTTAACTTTCTTCTTCCACACACTTTACCAAACTCCGTCACCAGCTTCTGCAGTTTCTCACATGAATCCGCCACCAGCGCTGTATCATCAGCGAACAACAACTGACTCACTTCCCAAGCTCTCTCATCCCCAACAGACTTCATACTTGCCCCTCTTTCCAAGACTCTTGCATTTACCTCCCTAACAACCCCATCCATAAACAAATTAAACAACCATGGAGACATCACACACCCCTGCCGCAAACCTACATTCACTGAGAACCAATCACTCTCCTCTCTTCCTACACGTACACATGCCTTACATCCTCGATAAAAACTTTTCACTGCTTCTAACAACTTGCCTCCCACACCATATATTCTTAATACCTTCCACAGAGCATCTCTATCAACTCTATCATATGCCTTCTCCAGATCCATGAATGCTACATACAAATCCATTTGCTTTTCTAAGTATTTCTCACATACATTCTTCAAAGCAAACACCTGATCCACACATCCTCTACCACTTCTGAAACCACACTGCTCTTCCCCAATCTGATGCTCTGTACATGCCTTCACCCTCTCAATCAATACCCTCCCATATAATTTACCAGGAATACTCAACAAACTTATACCTCTGTAATTTGAGCACTCACTCTTATCCCCTTTGCCTTTGTACAATGGCACTATGCACGCATTCCGCCAATCCTCAGGCACCTCACCATGAGTCATACATACATTAAATAACCTTACCAACCAGTCAACAATACAGTCACCCCTTTTTTAATAAATTCCACTGCAATACCATCCAAACCCGCTGCCTTGCCGGCTTTCATCTTCCGCAAAGCTTTTACTACCTCTTCTCTGTTTACCAAATCATTTTCCCTAACCCTCTCACTTTGCACACCACCTCGACCCAAACACCCTATATCTGCCACTCTGTCATCAGACACATTCAACAAACCTTCAAAATACTCATTCCATCTCCTTCTCACATCACCACTACTTGTTATCACCTCCCCATTTACGCCCTTCACTGAAGTTCCCATTTGCTCCCCTGTCTTACGCACCCTATTTACCTCCTTCCAGAACATCTTTTTATTCTCCCTAAAATTTACTGATAGTCTCTCACCCCAACTCTCATCTGCCCTTTTTTTCACCTCTTGCACCTTTCTCTTGACCTCCTGTCTCTTTCTTTTATACTTCTCCCACTCAATTGCATTTTTTCCCTGCAAAAATCGTCCAAATGCCTCTCTCTTCTCTTTCACTAATACTCTTACTTCTTCATCCCACCACTCACTACCCTTTCTAAACAGACCACCTCCCACTCTTCTCATGCCACAAGCATCTTTTGCGCAATCCATCACTGATTCCCTAAATACATCCCATTCCTCCCCCACTCCCCTTACTTCCATTCTTCTCACCTTTTTCCATTCTGTACACAGTCTCTCCTGATACTTCTTCACACAGGTCTCCTTCCCAAGCTCACTTACTCTCACCACCTTCTTCACCCCAACATTCACTCTTCTTTTCTGAAAACCCATACTAATCTTCACCTTAGCCTCCACAAGATAATGATCAGACATCCCTCCAGTTGCACCTCTCAGCACATTGACATCCAAAAGTCTCTCTTTCGCACGCCTGTCAATTAACACGTAATCCAATAACGCTCTCTGGCCATCTCTCCTACTTACATAAGTATACTTATGTATATCTCGCTTTTTAAACCAGGTATTCCCAATCATCAGTCCTTTTTCAGCACATAAATCTACAAGCTCTTCACCATTTCCATTTACAACACTGAACACCCCATGCATACCAATTATTCCCTCAACTGCCACATTACTCACCTTTGCATTCAAATCACCCATCACTATAACCCGGTCTCGTGCATCAAAACCGCTAACACACTCATTTAGCTGCTCCCAAAACACTTGCCTCTCATGATCTTTCTTCTCATGCCCAGGTGCATATGCACCAATAATCACCCACCTCTCTCCATCAACTTTCAATTTTACCCATATCAATCGAGAATTTACTTTCTTACATTCTATCACATACTCCCACAACTCCTGTTTCAGGAGTATTGCTACTCCTTCCCTTGCTCTTGTCCTCTCACTAACCGCTGACTTCACTCCCCAGACATTTCCAAACCACTCTTCCCCTTTACCCTTGAGCTTCGTTTCACTCAGAGCCAAAACATCCAGGTTCCTTTCCTCAAACATAGTACCTATCTCTCCTTTTTTCACATCTTGGTTACATCCACACACATTTAGGCACCCCACTCTGAGCCTACGAGGAGGATGAGCACTCCCCGCGTGACTCCTTCTTCTGTTTCCCATTTTAGAAAGTTAATACAAGGAGTTAATATATATATATATATATATATATATATATATATATATATATATATATATATATATATATACATATATATATATATATATATATATATATATATATATATTCCTATGAGTCCACGGGGAAAATGAAACACGAAAAGTTCCCAAGTGCACTTTCCTGTAATAATCACATCATCAGGGGAGACACAAGAGAGGAATATAACAGTCAGTTGATATACAGTGAAGAGACGAAGCTAGGACTCCATTTGGTAAACATGTGATTCATGTTTACCAAATATATATATATATATATATATATATATATATATATATATATATATATATATATATATGAAGTCTGTTGGGGATGAGAGAGCTTGGGAAGTGAGTCAGTTGTTGTTCGCTGATGATACAGCGCTGGTGGCGGATTCATGTGAGAAACTGCAGAAGCTGGTGACGGAGTTTGGTAAAGTGTGTGGAAGAAGAAAGTTAAGAGTAAATGTGAATAAGAGCAAGGTTATTAGGTACAGTAGGGTTGAGGGTCAAGTCAATTGGGAGGTGAGTTTGAATGGTGAAAAACTGGAGGAAGTGAAGTGTTTTAGATATCTGGGAGTGGATCTGTCAGCGGATGGAACCATGGAAGCGGAAGTGGATCATAGGGTGGGGGAGGGGGCGAAAATTTTGGGAGCCTTGAAAAATGTGTGGAAGTCGAGAACATTATCCCGGAAAGCAAAAATGGGTATGTTTGAAGGAATAGTGGTTCCAACAATGTTGTATGGTTGCGAGGCGTGGGCTATGGAGAGAGTTGTGCGCAGGAGGATGGATGTGCTGGAAATGAGATGTTTGAGGACAATGTGTGGTGTGAGGTGGTTTGATCGAGTAAGTAACGTAAGGGTAAGAGAGATGTGTGGAAATAAAAAGAGCGTGGTTGAGAGAGCAGAAGAGGGTGTTTTAAAATGGTTTGGGCACATGGAGAGAATGAGTGAGGAAAGATTGACCAAGAGGATATATGTGTCGGAGGTGGAGGGAACGAGGAGAAGAGGGAGACCAAATTGGAGGTGGAAAGATGGAGTGAAAAAGATTTTGTGTGATCGGGGCCTGAACATGCAGGAGGGTGAAAGGAGGGCAAGGAATAGAGTGAATTGGAGCGATGTGGTATACAGGGGTTGACGTGCTGTCAGTGGATTGAATCAAGGCATGTGAAGCGTCCGGGGTAGACCATGGAAAGCTGTGTAGGTATGTATATTTGTGTGTGTGGACGTGTGTATGTACATGTGTATGGGGGGGGTTGGGCCATTTCTTTCGTCTGTTTCCTTGCGCTACCTCGCAAACGCGGGAGACAGCGACAAAGTATAAAAAAAAAAAAAAAAAAAAAAAAAAAAAATATATATATATATATATATATATATATATATATATATATATATTTTTTTTTTTTTTTTTTCTTTTTTTTGCTTTGCCGCTGTCTCCCGCGTTTGCGAGGTAGCGTAAGGAAACAGATGAAAGAAATGGCCAAACCCATCCCCATACACATGCATATACATACGTCCACACACGCAAATATACATACCTACACAGCTTTCCATGGTTTACCCCAGACGCTTCACATGCCCTGATTCAATCCACTGACAGCACGTCAACCCCAGTATACCACATCGATCCAATTCACTCTATTCCTTGCCCTCCTTTCACCCTCCTGCATGTTCAGGCCCCGATCACACAAAATCTTTTTCACTCCATCTTTCCACCTCCAATTTGGTCTCCCACTTCTCCTCGTTCCCTCCACCTCTGACACATATATCCTCTTGGTCAATCTTTCCTCACTCATTCTCTCCATGTGCCCAAACCATTTCAAAACACCCTCTTCTGCTCTCTCAACCACGCTCTTTTATTTACACACATCTCTCTTACCCTTACGTTACTTACTCGATCAAATCTCCTCACACCACACATTGTTCTCAAACATCTCATTTCCAGCACATCCATCCTCCTGCGCGCAACTCTATCCATAGCCCACGCCTCGCAACCATACAACATTGTTGGAACCACTATTCCTTCAAACATACCCATTTTTGCTTTCCGAGATAATGTTCTCGACTTCCACACATTCTTCAAGGCTCCCAGGATTTTCGCCCCCCTCCACCACCCTATGATCCACTTCCGCTTCCATGGTTCCATCCGCTGCCAGATCCACTCCCTGATATCTAAAACACTTCACTTCCTCCAGTTTTGCTCCATTCAAACTTACCTCCCAATTGACTTGACCCTCAACCCTACTGTACCTTGCTCTTATTCACATTTACTCTTAACTTTCTTCTTTCACACACTTTACCAAACTCCGTCACCAGCTTCTGCAGTTTCTCACATGAATCAGCTACCAGCGATGTATCATCAGCGAACAACAACTGACTCACTTCCCAGACTCTCTCATCCCCAACAGACTTCATACTTGCCCCTCTTTCCAAAACTCTTGCATTTACCTCCCTAACAACCCCATCCATAAACAAATTAAACAACCATGGAGACATCACACACCCCTGCCGCAAGCTACATTCACTGAGAACCAATCACTTTCCTCTCTTCCTACACGTACACATTCCTTACATCCTCGATAAAAACTTTTCACTGCTTCTAACAACTTGCCTCCCACACCATATATTCTTAATGCCTTCCACAGAGCATCTCTATGAACTCTATCATATGCCTTCTCCAGATCCATAAATGCTACATACAAATCCATTTGCTTTTCTAAGTATTTCTCACATACATTCTTCAAAGCAAACACCTGATCCACACATCCTCTGCCACTTCTCTACCACTTCTACCACACATCCTCTACCACACTGCTCTTCCCCAGTCTGATGCTCTGTACATGCCTTCATCCTCTCAATCAATACCATCCCACGCATTCCCTGCGTGTCGTAGAAGGCGAATAAATGGGGAGGGAGCGGTGGGCTGGAAATCCTCCCCTCTCGTTTTTTTTTTTTTTTTTCCAAAAGAAGGAACAGAGAAGGGGGCCAGGTGAGGATATTCCAAAAAAGGCCCAGTCCTCTGTTCCTAACAGTACCTCGCTAACGCGGGAAATGGCGAATAGTTTAAAAGAAAGAAGAAAAAAAATATATATATATACAGATATATACATATGTACACATGTATAAAATTCATACTGTCTGCCCTTATTCATTCTTGTCGCTACCCCGCCACACATGAAATGAAAACCCCCTCCCCCAGCATGTGCGCGAAGTAGCGCTAGGAAAAGACAACAAAGGCCCCATTCGTTCACACTCAGTCTCTAGCTCCAATGTAAAATGCACCGAAACCAAAGCTACCTTTCCGCATCCAGGCCCCACAAAACATTCCATGGTTTACCCTAGACGCTTCACATGCCCTGGTTCAATCCACTGACATCACGTCGACCCCGGTATACCACATCGTCCCAATTCACTCTATTCCTTGCACACCTTTCACCCTCCTGCATGTTCAGGCCCCTATCACTCAAAATCTTTTTCACTCCATCTTTCTAAATCCAATTTGGTCTCCCACTTCTCCTCGTTCCCTCCACCACTGACACCTCTGATCCTCTTGGTCAATCTTTCCTCACTCATTCTCTCCATGTGACTAAACCATTTCAAAACACCCTCTTCTGCACTCTCAACCACACTCTTTTTTTTTTATCACCGTACATATCTCTTACCGTTTCATTACTTACTCGATCAAACCACCTCACAGCACATATTGTCCTCAAATGTCTCATTTCCAGCACATCCACCCTCCTCCGCACAACTCTATCTATAGCCCACGCCTTGCAACCATATATCATTGTTGGAACCACTATTACTTCAAACATACTCATTTTTGCTTTTCAAGATAACGCTCTCGACTTCCAGACATTTTTCAACGTTCTCAGAACTTTCGCCCCCTTCCCCACCCTATGATTCACTTCCGCTTCCATGGTTCCATCCGCTGCCAAATCCACTCCCAGATATCTAAAACACTTCACTTCCTCCAGTTTTTCTCCATTGAAAGTTACCTCCCAGTTGACTTGACCCTCAACCCTACTGTACCTAACAACCTTGCTCTTATTCACATTTACTCTCAGCTTTCTTCTTTCACACACTTTACCAAACTCAGTCACTAGCTTCTGTAGTTTCTCACACGAATCAGCCACCAGCGCTGTATCATCAGCGAACACCAACTGACTCACTTCCCAAGCTCTCTCATCCACAACAGACTGCATACTTGCCCCTCTTTCCAAAACCCTCGCATTCACCTCCTTAACAACCCCATCCATAAACAAATTAAACAACCATGGAGACATCACGCACCCCTGCCGCAAACCAACATTCACTGAGAACCAATCACTTTCCTCTCTTCCTACACGTACACATGCCTTACATCCACGATAAAAACCTTTCAATGCCTCTAACAACTTACCTCCCACACCATATGTCCTTAATATCTTCCACAGAGCATCTATCTCTATCAACTCTATCATATGCCTTCTCCAGATCCATAAATACTACATATAGATCCATTTGCTTTTCTAAGTATTTCTCACATACATTCTTCAAAGCAAACACCTGATCCTCACATCTTCTACCACTTCTGAAACCACACTGCTCTTCCCCAATCTAATGCTCTGTACATGCCTTCACCCTCTCAATCAATATCCTTCCATATAATTTCCCAGGAAAACTCAACAAACTTGTACCTCTAATTTGAGCACTCACACTTATCCCCTTTGCCTTTGTAGAATGGCAGTATGCAAGCATTCCGCCAGTCCTCAGGCACCTCACCATGAGTCATACATACATTGAATAACCTTATCCCCTTTTTTTAATAAATTCCACTGCAATGCCATACCAAAACCCGCTGCCTTGCCGGCTTTCATCTTGCGCAAAGCTTTTACTACCTCTCCTCTGATTACCAAATCATTCTCCTTAACCCTCTCACTTTGCACACCACCTCGACCAAAACACCCTATATATGCCACACTATCACCAAACACATTCAACAAACCTTCAAAATACTCACTCCATCTCCTTCTGACAGCACCACTACGTGTTAGCACATCCCCATTAGCTCCCTTCACTGATGTTCCCATTTGTTCCTTGTCTTACGCACTTAATTTACCTCCTTCCAAAACATCCATTTATTCTACCTAAAATTTTATGATACTCTCTCACCGCAGCTCTCATTTGCCCTCTTTTTCGCCTCTTGCACCTTTCTTTTGACCTCTTGCCTCTTTCTTTTATACATATCCCAGTCATCTGCATTATTTTCCTGCAAAAATCCTCCAAATGCCTCTATTTCTCTTTCACTAATAATCTTACTCCTTCATCCCACCACTCACTACCCTTTCTAATCTGCCCACCTCCCATGCTTCTTATGCCACAAGCATCCTTTGCACAATTCATCACTGCTTTCCTGAATACATCCCATTCGTCCTCCACTCCCCTTACGTCCTTTGTTCTTACCTTTTTCCATCTGCACTCAGTCTCTCCTGGTACTTCCTCACATAAGTCTCCTTCCCAAGCTCACTTACTCTCACCATTCTCTTCACCCCAAGATTCTCTCTCCTCTTCTGGAAACCTCTAGAAATCTTTACCTTCGCCTCCAGAAGATAATGATCAGACATCCCTCTAGTTGCATCTCTCAGCACATTAACATCCAAAAGTCTCTTTCGTGCGCCTATCAATTAACACGTAATCCAATAACGGTCTCTGGCCATCTCTCCTGCTTACATACGTATACTAATGCATATCTCTCTTTTTTAAACCAGATATTCCCAATCACCAGTCCTTTTTCAGCACATAAATCTACAAGCTACAATAAAGTTATCTACTTTGTATAGACCATCACTAATATCAAGATGATAATTCTTTGTTTATTTAATAATAGAAGAGTCTATGATATTTCTCGTAGTAATAGAGTTAGGGTTAATAACTGAGATGGCATTACTCCAGTCGATACAATGATCATAGTTTCTAACGTGATTAGACAAGGCATTTGATTTTTGTCCCATTCTTATACTATATTTATGTTGTTCAAGTCTAACAGAAAGATCCTTACCAGTCTGCCCAACATAAAATTTATCACAATTTTCACATGGCACTTTATAGATGCATCCAAGAGAATTTTCTGGTGAATTCCTGATTAAGATATTCCTTATAGTACTATTGTTGCTGAAGGCAACATTTACATAAAAAGATTTAAGCAACATTGGAAGAATAGTAACATTATCATTATAAGGGAGAACTAAAAGATTCTTGGTGTCAATGGGAGGTTTGGGCTCATCTTTATGAAATAATTTCTTTGCTAACTTAAGGGATTTATCTATGAGAGATCTAGGGTACTTTAACTTAGATCCGATAGAATATATCATCAATAAACTCTGGACTGCAAATACGTAATGCCCTAAGGAACATAGATTGAAATGATGATAATTTAACTCTCTCATGTTGAGATGAGTAATAATGGATATATGAGCATACATTGGTAGGTTTTCTGTATAAGCTAAACTTAAACTTGTTTCCTTGCCTATGGATCATGCAATCTAAAACTGGTTACATACCATCATTTTCATTTTCTACAGTAAATTTGATGGAAGGTACTAAATTTTTAAGTAAGAGGAGAACTATTTGTAAATTTTCATTTGTTGGCCAAACATAAAGAACATCATCTACATACTTAAACCAAATTGCATCAGAAGGTAAGATATCCTTTAGTAATTTTGTTTCAAAAAATTCCATATAAAGATTACTTAGTACAGGTGAAAGAAGGTTACTCATTTCCATACCAAATATTTTAGCATAATAATATCCAGTGAATTGAAATACACAGTCTTTTATACATGATTTTATCTGTTCAAGGAAAACAGACTTTGAAACAGGTAAATGAAGATCATCCAAGACACCAAATAAATATTCTAAAAGGTCATCACCTGGAACTTTAGTGAAAAGTGAGGAAACATCAAAGCTAACTAGTTTGAAATCAAAATTAACATTGATATTGTTTAGCTTGTTGACTAAATCTACACTGTTCATGATATTAGAATTTGATACCTTACCCACTAAAGGGCTTAATAAAGAAACAAACTATTTTGACAATTTATATGTGATGGAGCCTACTGAACTCATTACAGGTCTTGCTGGAAAATTCTGTTTGTGTTTTGATAAGTCCATACATATATGGTAATGAAGGGGACAAAGATGACAAACTTTTCATAAGAGAACTATTACCTTTTAACAACAACTTCATTTCTTTATTGAAATGGGAATTAACTGCTTCTAAGGGATTTTTACTGAGTTTAGAATATGTTGTGTCATAATCATTCATTTTAGATAAATAGTTACTTTTCTCTATAATCACAACTGTGTTAGCCTTATCTGCTTTAGTAATATGAATATCCTTGTCTTTTTTTATGTTGTTATTGGTCTTATAAATCTTTTAGGGCAATTAGGTTCCACTGATTTTGACAAACTGGCATACACTAAACTCTTACAGATATTCATTTCGTCATTACTTGAATTACTGTATTTCTCTAAATTACAAAAAAACTTTGTGACATCAACACAGCTGGATTCCCTGTTAGAGCAAACAAAACTTAATCCATAGCCTAAGGCTAAGGCTTTCTGTTAGACTTAAGCACATGGTAAACATGCGATTGTTCAATCGCATGTTTACCAAATGGCGTCCTAGCTTCGTCTCTTCGATGTATATTAACTAACTTATATTTCTCTCTTGTGTATCCCCTGATGGTGTGAGTATTACACGAAAGTGCACTTGGGAACTTACGTGTTTCATTTTTCACCGTGGACTAATAGGAATATATACATAGAGGATGCGTGGATAAGGTGTTTGCTTTGAAGAATATATATGAGAAATACTTAGAAAAGCAAATGGATTTGTATGTAGTATTTATGGATCTGGAGAAGGCATATGATAGAGTTGATAGAGATTCTCTGGAAGGTATTAAGAATATATAGTGTGGGAGGCAAGTTGTTAGAAGCAGTGAAAAGTTTTTAACGTGGATGTAAGGCATGTGTACGTGTAGGAGGAGAGGAAAGTGACTGGTTCTCAGTGAATGTTGGTTTGCGGCAGGGGTGTGTGATGTCTCCATGGCGGTTTAACTTGTTTATGGATGGGGTTGTTATGGAGATGAATGCAAGAGTTTTGGAAAGAGGGGCAAGTATGCAGTCTGTTGTGGACGAGAGGGCATGGGAAGTGAGTCAGTTGTTGTTCGCCGATGATACAGAGCTCGTGGCTGATTCATGTGAGAAACTGCAGAAGCTGGTGACTGAGTTTGGTAAAGTGTGTGAAAGGAGAAAGCTGACAGTAAATGTGAATAAGAGCAAGGTAATTAGGTACAGTAGGGTTGAGGGACAAGTCAATTGGGAGGTAAGTTTGAATGGAGAAAAACTGGAGGAAGTGAATTGTTTTAGATATCTGGGAGTGGATTTGGCAGCGGATGGAACCATGGAAGCGGAAGTGAATCATAGGGTGTGAGGGGGGGAAAGTTTTGGGAGCGTTGAAGAATGTATGGAAGTCGAGAACAATATCTCTGAAGGCAAAAATGGGTATGTTTGAAGGAATAGTGGTTCCTACAATGTTATATTGTTGCGAGGCGTGGGGTATATATAGAGTTGTGGGTGAGGGGGGGGGGGGGGAGTTCTGGGAGCGTTGAAGAATGTATGGAAGTCGAGAACAATATCTCTGAAAGCAAAAATGGGTATGTTTGAAGGAATAGTGGTTCCAACAATGTTATATGGTTGCGAGGCGTGGGTTATATATAGAGTTGTGCGGAGGAGGGTGGATGTGCTGGAAATGAGATGCTTGAGGACAATATGTAGAGTGAGGTGGTTTGATCGAGTAAGTAATGATAGGGTAAGAGAGATGTATGGTGGTAAAAATAGTGTGGTTGAGAGAGCAGAAGAGGGTGTTTTGAAATGGTTTGGTTACATGGAGAAAATGAGTGAGGAAAGATTGACCAAGAGGATATATGTGTCAGAAATGGAGGGAACGAGGAGAAGTGGGAGACCAAATTGGATTTGGAAAGATGGAGTGAAAAAGATTTTGAGTGATCGGGGCCTGAACATGCAGGAGGGTGAAAGGCGTGCAAGGAATAGAGTGAACTGGAACGATGTGGTATACCGGTGTCGACGTGCTGTCAATGGATTGAACCACTTTATCGTCAAACACATTCAGCAAACCTTAAAAATACTCTCTCCATCTCCTTACTCCATCACTATCTGTTATCACTTCCTAACTTGCTCTTTTCACAGATGTTCCCATTTGTTCTCTTGTCTTACACACGTTATTTACCTCCTTCCAAAACATCTTTTTATTCCCCCTAAAATTTCATGATACTTTCATATTTGAATCTCAAAGCGAACGATGGCTCAACCCAAACAACAATTGCAGTAGAAATCTGAGTTTTTGAAATACGGCTTCACAAAGCTGAAAGAGAGAGAGAGATTGGGGAATGTCTGTTCTCAGTGAGTCCAGTGCCTACAAGTCCTCACCAACGAATCTATCAAGGAAAACAGATTAAAACGTCACTTGTGTTCATTTCATCCAGACTTTGTCGAAAAGCTACTAAGTTATGAAAGGACAAGGAAGAATAGGCAAAACTAAGTCGAATTGATGCTCCCTGAGGCTCAGCTTTATCTTTGGAGAAAGCTTCCTTGGCGTCCTTGAAGTGGCATGGCGTATTGTAAGATGCAAAAGCCTCATAACATTAGAGAGGAGCTGGTAAAACTCGCAGCTGCAGCTATCGTGAAAACTACTTGCGTAGCAGTTGTTGCTAACAAGATTGAATTAGTACCACTTTCTAACAACAGCATCAACGTTGAATTGATCTCATGTTCTTTAGATATTTTGGATCAACTGATTGTGACAGGAAAATCTTCATTGCAGATAGAAAACCTATGGACATTGCTGGTGAACCTCAACTCATGGTTTTTGTATGGTATAAAGAAGACGACAGAATTCTGGAGGAATTTCTGTTCTGTAGTGCCTTGTTAACACCTACCTCTGGAGGAGACATTTTTGTTATGGTGGACAATATTTTTAAGAAACTCAACTGACTGTTTGAATTGTTTGGCTGTGTGTACTGATGGAGCTTCAACTATGATGGGAAAGCATGTAGGTTTTGTCACTAGAATTAAAAGAGAAAACCCTGATGCCGTAATTGTTGGCCTCTCAACGTCTCCTGCCGGATCTCCACGTGTTTCTGAATGATGTTATCCAAATTGTGAATTCTATCAGGACAAGGGCTTTGGACTCACCCATTTTCTATAATATGCGTTAGGAAATGGGATCACATCACCAAGACATAGTTCTCCACTCTGATTTCCCGCTGGCTGTTTCGAGGGCACATTCTGGACGGGTTATTGAACTAAAATCTGAAATAGAAGTTTTTCTCCAAGAGAAGAAACATAAGCTGGCCGATTGCTTCAGAGATCTTACTAGGGTGGCAAAGCTTGTTTAAGTGATGTCTTCAGGCCGAAATCAAACTAGGATGGACATAAGTGAAAATATTGCCTCATTCAAGAAGAAACTTGCACTTTGGAGAGAAAGATTAGCCAGGGCAGAAACGGCTGCTTTTCCAGAACTGAGTGCAGCAGTGCTGGGAGATTCGTCAGAATTAGTCCTTGCTGACGTTAAAGTGGTTTTTCAAGCTCATTTGAAGACGCTTCAGGAGGAAGTGGACAGATTTTTGCCAGGAAACGTCGGCTTATGTCAACATAGCTGGGCTAGGAATGTGTTTGGTGTGTACGTCACTGAAGTTGGAGAAGATATTCCTGGTTTTCAAGAAGAACTTGTACATCTTCAGGAAAATCAGGTGCGGAAGCAACATTTTGAAAGTCTCTCGTATTCTGAATTCTGGCGCAACTCAAGGATAAGCCTGTTCTGAATTGTGAGGCTGAAAAGGCTCTTCTCCCATTTCCAACCACATGCCTCTGTGAACAAGGACTTTCAGCTTTTGTGACGATCAGCAAGAAACCGTCTGAATCCCTAGCATGATCTGCGCTGTGCTCTATCTATCAACATAAAGCCGAATCTGGAAGAACTCGCTCATGAATGAAGGAGCATCGGGGTAGCCAATAAAATACTAAATGTCTTCTTCCTTTTAAATTTTTTCAGTGAAGTCCATTTGAAGAAAGAATTTATCAAATACCTGTCGGTTATGTGATCATAGAAAGGCATCATCACAGTAACCACAATTTGTGTTTACTAAATTCATTCGCAAAGAATCAATAGTTAGAAGGACCCACTGATGAAGCAGCGTCATAGTTGCCAGTCAAAAGTTTATTTTTCTTTGCTTGTCTAATTTTGCAACAAAATACACTTGCATGAACTTGTAACTTTATTTTTTTCCGATCAACATATGAAATATAGAAATTTATTGATTATCAAATTAAAGTAAAATTCTTTGAAATTTATTGGATGAAAATGAAGAAACACTGATACCATGCTTCCACCCTGAGGATCACCAGGCCAGAAAAATTCTGTGTTCAGGGTCACATCCAAATAAGTTTTGGAAACACTGCTGTAGACCCACCCCTCTCTTCAGGACCTTCACATTTACCTCTCTCGCCACCTTATCTATTTCCAATCTCGATGAAAACTCATGAATGCTTCTAGTATGCCACATACTAATCACTCTCTTTATCCAAGTATTTCTCACACAAACTTTACGAAATAAGCACCTAGTCCACACACCCTTTACCACTCCTAAAACCGTATTGCTCCTCCCAAGCTTGATGCTCTGTGCATGTTTTCATTAAATCACCATTCCCGTACAGTTTACCAGGTATGATCAACAAACTTATACCTCTACAATTCAAACATTTACTTTTGTCTCATCATCTTTGTACAAAGGCATTTTACAGGCATTTTACCTGTCCTCATGTATCTCAACGTGAACCATGCATGCACTGAAAATCTCAACCACTCAACAACTCTAACACATCTTTTTTATGAGAAATTCACCTGCATTCACATTCATCCCAGCCACTTTGTCACACTTCATCTTATGGAAGGCTTTTACGATCTCTCATTTCACCAAATCATTGGCCGTGACTCTCTCCCTCAGTATACTTCCATGTCCCAAACATCACATATCTGCCATCCTACTATCTAACACAGTCAGGGCCTTCAAAATACCCGCATCATCTCCTCTTTCCCTCTTCATTGCCTATTACCACATCCCTATCTCCTCCGTTCATTGATGTTTCCATTTATTCTCTTGTTCTTCTCACACTGCTCACTTCCAAATATTCGCTTGTTCTCTCTGAAGTTTGCCGATACTCTCTCACCTCATCTCTCATTTGCCCTCTTCTCACAGCCCTTGCACCTTCCACTTCAGGTACTGTTGCTTTCTTTTGCACATCTTCCGATAATACGCAATCCTTCCCCGCAGGTAACAGGTAACGCCCATACACCTCTCTCTTTCAATAGTAATTCAATTTCTTTATCCCACCACTAGTTATCTTTTCTGAAACGCCCACATATCACCTTTTGAGCCCCACACAATTAAGCGACACACATAAGCACTGCTGCTCTAAACTCCTTCCACTCCTTGGCCACTCCTCCAGTTTTATATACTTTCATTTTATACCATTTCACGCTCAAACTCTCTTGGTATCTCAGCACACAAGCTACTTTTCCGGGCTCACCCATTTTCAACACCCTCTTCTCACCTGTCCCTTCCTCTTTTCCTTATGCCATTACAAACTTTCACACGCGCCTCTATCATTAAATGATTCGACATACACCCAACTGCCCCTCTCAGCACATTCACATCAAACAGTCCCTCCTTTACACCCGAGTCATTCATTTATACTTATGGACGCACCTTTCTCAGATCAGATATTCCCAGTCACACTTCCTGAAGCTGTTTACCATTTTCATTTATACAGAGAACCCAGTGCTCTCATTTATATCCTGCCACATCGTACTCGTTCATTTTTTTTGAATACTTTGTCGCTGTCTCCCGCGATTAGCGAGGTAGCACAAGGAAACAGACGAATGAATGGCCCAACCCACCCACATACACATGTATATACATACACGTCCACACACGCAAATATACATACCTATACATCTCAACATATACATATATATACACACACATAGACATATACATGTATACACATGTACATAATTATGCTGTCTGCCTTTATTCATTCCCATCGCCACCCCGCTACACATGAAATAACAACCCCCTCCCCCCACATGTACGCAAGGTAGCGCTAGGAAAAGAAAACAAAGGCCACATTCGTTTACACTCAGTCTCTAGCTGTCACGTATAATGCACCGAAACCACAGCTCCCTTTCCACATCCAGGCCTCACAGAACTTTCAATGGTTTACCCCAGACGCTTCACATGCTTTGGTTCAATCCAATGACAGCACGTCGACTCCGGTATACCACATCGCTCCAATTCACCCTATTCCTTGCACGCCTTTCACCCTCCTGCATGTTCAGACCCCGATCACTCAAAATCTTTCTCACTCCATCTTTCCACCTCTAATTTGGTCTCCCACTTCTCCTCGTTCCCTCCACCTCTGACACAAATATCCTCTTGGTCAATCTTTCCTCACTCATTCTCTCCATGTGACCAAACCATTTCAAAACACCCTCTTCTGCTCTCTCAACCACACTCTTTTTATTTCCACACATCTCTCTTACCCTATTATTCCTTACTCGATCAAACCACCTCACATCACATATTGTACTCAAGCATCTCATTTCCAGCACATCCACCCTCCTCCGCACAACGCTATCTATAGCCTACGCCTCACAACCATATCACATTGTTGGAACCACTATTTCTTCAAACATACCCATTTTTGCTTTCCGAGATAATGTTCTCGACTTCCACACATTATTCACCGCTCCCAAAACTTTCGCCCCCTCCCCCACCCTATGATTCACTTCCACTTCCATGGTTCCACATGCTGCCAAATCCACTCTCAGGCATCTAAAAAACTTCACTTCCTCCAGTTTTTCTCCATTCAAACTTACCTCACAATTGACTTGTCCCTCAACCTAACTGTACTTAATAACCTTGCTCTTATTCACATTTACACTCAGCTTTCTCCTTTCACACACTTTACCAAACTCAGTCACCAGCTTCTGCAGTTTTTCACACGAATCAGCCACCAGCGCTGTATCATTAGCGAACAACAACTGACTCACTTCCCAAGCTCTCTCATCCACAACAGACTGCATACTGCCCCTCTTTCCAAAACTCTTGCATTTACTTCCCTAACAACTCCATCCATAAACAAATCAAAAACCATGGAGACATCAGACACCCCTGCCGCAAACCTACATTCACTGAGAACCAATCACTTTTCTCTCTTCCTACACGCACACATGCCTTACATCCTCGATAAAAAGAGCATCTCTATCAACTCTTTGATATGCCTTCTCCAGATCCATAAATGCTACATACAAGTCCATTTGCTTTTCTAAGTATTTCTCACGTACATTCTTCAAAGCAAACACCTGATCCACACATCCTCTATCACTTCTGAAACCACAATGCTCTTCCCCAGTCTGATGCTCTGTACATGCCTTCACCCTCTCAATCAATACCCTCCCATATATTTCCCAGGAATACTCAACTAACTTATACCTCTGCAATTTGAGCACTCACTTTTATCCCCTTTGCCTTTGTACAATGGCACTATGCAAGCATTCCTCCAATCCTTAGGCACCTCACCATGAGTCATACATACACTGAATAACCTTACCAACTAGTCACCCATGCACACCAATTATTCCCTCAACTGCGACATTACTAACCTTTGCATTGAAATCACCCATCACCATAACCCGGTCTGGCGCATCTAAACTACTAACACAGTCACTCACCTGCTCCCAAAACACTTGCTTTTCATGATATTTCTTCTCATGCCCAGGTGCATAGGCACCAATAATCACCCATCTCTCTTCATCCACTTTCAGTTTTACCCATATCAATCTAGAGTTTACTTTCTTACACTCTATCACATACTCCCACCTCTCCTGTTTCAGGAGTAGTGCTACTACTTCCCTTGCTCCTGTCCTCTCACCAACCCCTGACTTTATTCCCATAACATTCCCGGACCACTCTTCCCCCTTACCCTTGAGCTTCGTTTCACTCAGAGCCAAAACTTCCAGGTTCCTTTCCTCAAATATACTACCTCTCTCTCCTTTTTTCTCATCTTGGTTACATCCACACACATTTAGACACCTCAATCTGAGCTTTCTAGGAGGATGAGCACTCCCCACGTGACTCTTTCTTCTGTTTCCCCTTTTAGAAAGATAGAATACGAGGAGGGGAGGGTTTCTAGCCCCCCGCTCCCGTCCCCTTTAGTCGCCTTTTACGACACGTGAGGACGCGTGGGAAGTACTCTTTCTCCCCTATACCCATATATATATATATATATATATATATATATATATATATATATATATATATATATATATATATATATATATATATATGTATGTATGTATATACTTCCGTAGATGCATAACGCTTTTTCACGTTTGCGATGTAGTAGGAAAACGAGACAAAAAAAAACAAACAAACAATTCGAGCCAAGTTGCGGTAATCAGTATTATAGACAAAAAAATATACGCATTTGTAACGTGAGGTGCACATCACAACCACAAACATAACAACAGTAACAACACTTACAGGCGAGGAAATCACCCACAACAAGAACACACGAGGGGCGAGAGTTGCGGGTTCGGGAGTCGGGCCGCTAAAGTTAGGCAACTCAGTCGTGTGTTGTTCGCAGTCGTGTGAGGACGTGAATCCCAAGCTCCAGCGGCCGGCCTTCCTTGGGGAGAGTACGTGCGAGGAAAAAAAGCATTGCCTTGATAGTCCTGAAACAGTTATTATCTAAGTTTCATGGGACGGGAGGTACAACGTATGTTAGAGAAAACAGAGCTAGTGCAGTGTCTTTACGAATGAATTAGGATTATACTATATTGCTTATTAACAGCCCAATCGGTAATGTTAACAGATAGCAAAAAACTGGAAAACTCAAAGGATTTCCCGTATTTCCATCTGAGGATATATGTCAAAGGATTCCTACTGGATTAAGGAGAGACGTTCGACGGTAACTGCTGGTCGTCTGTTGAACCGGAATCTTCCCGTCTACTTCTAAAGTAAGTTGACTGATCTAAGTTACCGTAAAAGATGGTTAAGGCTTGTTGTGATTTTATGTGGGTTTAAATGCATTGGTCATGAGTTGTGTACATGTTACAAATGAAAACAATGAAATAAATAGGAATCCACGTAGCCCAGTGACAGTGTCTGGTCACGATAAAGTTAAGCATTTAAAGAAACCTAAAAAATTAAGTTTCTTTCAGTTCATAGTATTATCTTACTAGCGAGAACATATAACAAGTGAATAGCATCGTTGCTACATCAACGTATGTAGTGTGGGCTAAACTGGTACAATTAGCCCGCTACCCCTTCCCGAGGAAAAAAAAAAAAAAAGGTGTCCCGATTTGACGATGTTTCAGTGATCGAGAATAGAATGGTATCATCTACAAGTTTGCTAAATTTTCTACCATGAACTGAGTCCACCATTTCATAAGTTCAGAGTCTTGATTACTCCAAAAATCTCTCAGTCATCCCGGGATACACAGTCGCGGACTGCCTTTAATCTCCATGTCAAAGAAATTTTGACAAAGATCAAAATACCTCTTGGGATACTGAATCTTCGAACCAAATTTCCTTGCTGGATTTTGGAAACCCAAAATGGAATTTGGTACATCCTCTTACTATGGACATTGGTGCAGCATCTTAACACTGAAATTGATGGTGCCTTAGGGAAAGGCCATAGCTGCAGAAGGAATCAGAACCATTTCCTACTATCCCATCATTCTGGAGAACGGTTTGCTATTGAAACTTCAGGTAGGTTCTGCGTCGATTTAGGTTATCCTGAAAACTTGAGGTTTCTTAGAGGGTCAAAAAATTTCATTTAGTTAAATGCTGAAATACCAGGAGATGAATCTATAAGATTCTGGGTTGACGTATTCTGTTTGACACCATTGTGTATCTGGTAAAAGATGTATACACAAAGCTCCCTGTCGGCCTGTTGACATTCTGTTCGGAACTGGTGTGATCAGTCGTGTGCTAAGACTTTTTCTTCGTGACTGTATCGAAAGCCTAGTCAACGTTAACGTGGTCACCTTCATCAGGTAAGCAAAATTGTTAAAGTGGTTGCAACTACTCTGGTTTTCTTGGATCCTTATGGAGAATGTGGCGGGCTTAGGTGGGCTAATATCGGCTAACACCTTCACTGTGCCAAGCGGCCCCGAGATTCCGAGAAACAAAGACCTTTATCGCTGGCTCACGATTTCCCTTGTGCTGTACACACACCGTCTCCAGGTCTGTTACTGGTATATCCTCAGGTGGTTGAATATCACCGAATGCTTGCTACACCTACTTTGCCAGATTGGATTCAAATCGATTAGAAATGCTACTTTGCATGGGTTGTATGGAACGTGCAACTAGGAAGTTTTTTGCAAAATGATGTTGAGCATTCTTACATTAGACGCAGAAATAACGCTCTCGTGACAGGAACTTGTCTAAACAATAATGATTATTAAAACAACAGTAACCTGATCATGACATGGTTCTCTGTTCACCAACACGAGATATGAGTTAGGCTAGTACTCCGTGGATGCCGGTACCATGTTTGTTTTTAGATACATTTAAGCTTTTGATAGTATCCAATTTGATAACTTCGGTCGAATATCAGGTTAGAATACGCATCGAACAAAGTTAACCCAGCTTGATTTGCAATGTTACATTTTGTTCGAATAAATCGTTTTAAGGTTACTTTCCTCACTCGGGATGATGTGGGTGAGGCGACAGCTATGACATACCAGGGAGCCTCCGAGATGGGCGGTCGGGTCCTGGTTAAAGGCGGGGGGAATAAAGGTGGAGAAGGTTACCTTGTTACCTGCCTTCATAATTTTGTGATAAAACAAGCACTTTATGATAACAAGGACACAGCAAAATGTCTGACTGTTATCAGTTGGGATAACAATGCACTTAAATGGATGATAATGATTGGTTGAAATACAGAATCAAGGTTAAGTGGGAAGCCTTGGATTATTGTCGGAGGGACTATTTTCTTAAGTTTGTTGTCAGCGACCCACCATTGCCTGGAGGTGAACTGTGTTTGTAC
>NC_092278.1:28365683-28438183 GCF_036320965.1 Panulirus ornatus
TATATATATCCCTGGGGATAGGGGAGAAAGAATACTTCCCACGTATTCCCTGCGTGTCGTAGAAGGCGACTAAAAGGGGAGGGAGCGGGGGGCTGGAAATCCTCCCCCTCTCGTTTTTTTTTTTAGTTTTCCAAAAGAAGGAACAGAGAATTGGGCCAGGTGAGGGTATTCCCTCAAGGCCCAGTCCTCTGTTCTTAACGCTACCTCGCTAATGCGGGAAATGGCGAATAGTTTGAAAGAAAAAAGAAGATATATATATATATATATATATATATATATATATATATATATAAATATATATATATATATATATATATATATATATATATATATATATATATATATATATATATATATATATATATATATATATAATTTTCACACTTGATCGCCATGAGTCATACATATATCAAATAACCTTACCAACCAGTCAACAATACAGTCAACCCCTTCTTTAATAAATTCCACTGCAATATATATATATATATATATATATATATATATATATATATATATATATATATATATATATATATATATATATATAATTTTCACACTTGATCGCCGTTTCCTGAGTTAGCGAGATAGCGCCAAGAAACAGACGAAAAAAGACCCATCCACTCACATACACATACCGTATATACACATACGCACATACACGTACATATATAAAACATACATACCTATATATGCATACACATACACATACATATATACACATGTACATATACTTGCTCGCCTTTATCATACTCCAACGCCACACCGCCCCACGGGAGGTAGCGCCAGGAAACAGAGTAAGAAAGGCCACATCCGCTCCCTATCCACATCCAGATATCGCAATCCTTTCCACGGTTTATCCCAGACGTTTCATACGCCCTGGTTAAGTACACTGACAGCACGTCGACCCCAGTATACCACATTGTTCCAATTCTCTCTATCATGTGCACGCCTTTCAGCCAACTGCATGTTCAGGCCCCGAACGCTGAATTTTTTTTTTAGTTTTTTGCTCCATCCTTTCACCTCCAGTTTGGTCTCCAGTTTCTCCTTGTTCCCTCCACTTCTGACACATATATCCTTTTTGACAACTTTTCCACACTTATTCTTTACATATGTCCAAACCATTTCAACAAACCCACTTCTGCTCTCTCAACCACACTTTTTTATTACCACACATCTCTCTTACCCTTTCATTACTTACTCGATCAAACCACCTCACACCACATATTGTCCTCATTTGTTACACATCCACCCTCCTCCGCACTACCCAATCCATAGCCCATGCCTCGCAACCATATAATATTGTTAGAGCTGCTATTCCTTCAGACATACCCATATTTGCTCTCCGAGATAACGTTTTTTTCTTTCCACACGTTCTTCATCGCTTTCAGAACCTTCACCCCCTCCCCCACCAAATGACTCATTTCCGCTTCCATGGTTCCATTCGCTGCTAGGTCTACTCGCAGATATCTAAAACACTTCACTGCCTCCAAGTTTTCTTCATCCAAACTTACATCCCAACTAACTTGTACCTTGATCCTGCTGAACTTAATATTCTTGCTTTTATTCACATTTATTCTCAATTTTCTCCTTTCACACAATTTTTCAAACGCAGTCATCAGTTTCTGCAGTTTCTCACTTGAATCAACCACCAGAGCTTTATTATCGGCGAACAACAACTGACTCACGCCCCAGGCCCTCTCATCCCAAATAGACTACATACTCACCCCTCTTTCCAAAACTCTTGCATTTACCTCCCTAACCGCTCGATCCATAAGCATATTAAACAATCATGGCGACATCTCACACCCCTGCCGCAGACCGACCTTCACTCTGGACCAACCACTCTCCTGTCTTCCTATTCGTACACATGCCTTACAACTTTGATAAAAAACCTCTCACTGCTTCTAGCATCTCTATCAACCCTATCATATGCCTTCTCCAGATCCATAAATGCCACATTGAAATACATCAGTTTTTCTAAATATTTCTCACATACATTTTTCAAAGCAAACACCTGATCCACACATCCTCTACCACTTCTGAAACCGCAATGCTCCTCCTCAGTCGGATGCCATGTACATGCTTTCACTGTCTCAATCAGTACCCATATAATTTTCCAGGTATACTCAACAAACTTATTCCTCTGTAGTTTGAACACTCACCTTTATCCCATGTGCCTTTATATACAGTGGCACGATACATGCATTCCTCAGGCGCTTCACCATGATTCATACATACACCGAATATCCTTAATAACCGATTAGTCACACAGTCACCACCTTTCTTAAAAAAATTAACTGCAATAACATTCACTCCCGCCGCCTTCCCGGATTTCATCTTCCGCAAGGCTTTTACTACCTCATCTCTCTCTCTCTCTCTCTCTCTCTCTCTCTCTCTCTCTCTCTCTCTCTCTCTGTACATATATATATATATATATATATATATATATATATATATATATATATATATATATATATATATATTATCCCTGGGGATAAGGGATTAAGAATACTTCCCACGTATTCCCTGCGTGTCGTAGGAGGCGACTAAAAGGAGAGGGAGCGGGGGGCTGGAAATCCTCCCCTCTCGTTTTTTTTTTTTTTTTCCAAAAGAAGGAACAGAGGGGGCCAGGTGAGGATATTCCAAAAAAGGCCCAGTCCTCTGTTCCTAACGCTACCTCGCTAACGCGGGAAATGGCAAATAGTTTAAAAGAAAAGATATATATATATATATATATATATATATATATATATATATATATATATATATATATATATATATATATATATATATATATATATCTTTAAGAACAGAGGACTGAGCCATAGAGGGAATATCTTCGCTTGGTTCCCTTTCTGTGGCTATTTTTGGATAAGTAATAAAGATGGGAGGGAAGGATCTCCAGACCACAGCTCCCTCCCCTTTTAGTCGCCTTGTACAACACGCAGGGATATATATATATATATATATATATATATATATATATATATATATATATATATATATATATATTTTTTTTTTTTTTTTTTTTATACTTTGTCGCTGTCTCCCGCGTTTGCGAGGTAGCGCAAGGAAACAGACGAAAGAAATGGCCCGACCCCCCCCATACACATGTATATACATACGTCCACACACGCAAATATACATACTTACACAGCTTTCCATGGTTTACCCCAGACGCTTTACATGCCTTGATTCAATCCACTGACAGCACGTCAACCCCGGTATACCACATCGCTCCAATTCACTCTATTCCTTGCCCTCCTTTCACCCTCCTGCATGTTCAGGCCCCGATCACACAAAATCTTTTTCACTCCATCTTTCCACCTCCAATTTGGTCTCCCTCTTCTCCTCGTTCCCTCCACCTGCGACACATATATCCTCTTGGTCAATCTTTCCTCACTCATTCTCTCCATGTGCCCAAACCACTTCAAAACACCCTCTTCTGCTCTCTCAACCACGCTCTTTTTTATTTCCACACATCTCTCTTACCCTTACGTTACTCACTCGATCAAACCACCTCACACCACACATTGTCCTCAAACATCTCATTTCCAGCACATCCATCCTCCTGCGCACAACTCTATCCATAGCCCACGCCTCGCAACCATACAACATTGTTGGAACCACTATTCCTTCAAACATACCCATTTTTGCTTTCCGAGATAATGTTCTCGACTTCCACACATTCTTCAAGGCCCCCAGAATTTTCGCCCCCTCCCCCACCCTATGATCCACTCCCGCTTCCATGGTTCCATCCGCTGCCAGATCCACTCCCAGATATCTAAAACACTTCACTTCCTCCAGTTTTTCTCCATTCAGACTCACCTCCCAGTTGACTTGACCCTCAACCCTACTGTACCTAATAACCTTGCTCTTATTCACATTTACTCTTAACTTTCTTCTTCCACACACTTTACCGAACTCAGTCACCAGCTTCTGCAGTTTCTCACATGAATCAGCCACCAGCGCTGTATCATCAGCGAACAACAACTGACTCACTTCCCAAGCTCTCTCATCCCCAACAGACTTCATACTTGCCCCTCTTTCCAAAACTCTTGCATTTACCTCCCTAACAACCCCATCCATAAACAAATTAAACAACCATGGAGACATCACACACCCCTGCCGCAAACCTACATTCACTGAGAACCAATCACTTTCCTCTCTTCCTACACGTACACATGCCTTACATCCTCGATATAACTTTTCACTGCTTCTAACAACTTTCCTCCCACACCATATATTCTTAATACCTTCCACAGAGCATCTCTATCAACTCTATCATATGCCTTCTCCAGATCCATAAATGCTACATACAAATCCATTTGCTTTTCTAAGTATTTCTCACCTACATTCTTCAAAGCAAACACCTGATCCACACATCCTCTACCACTTCTGAAACCACATTGCTCTTCCCCAATCTGATGCTCTGTACATTCCTTCACCCTCTCAATCAATACCTTCCCATATAATTTACCAGGAATACTCAACAAACTTATACCTCTGTAATTTGAGCACTCACTCTTATCCCCTTTGCCTTTGTACAATGGCACTATGCACGCATTCCGCCAATCCTCAGGCATCTCACCATGAGTCATACATACATTAAATAACCTTACCAACCAGTCAACAATACAGTCACCCCCTTTTTTTAATAAATTCCACTGCAATACCATCCAAACCTGCTGCCTTGCCGGCTTTCATCTTCCGCAAAGCTTTCACTACCTCTTCTCTGTTTACCAAAACATTTTCCCTAACCCTCTCACTTTGCACACCACCTCGACCAAAACACCCCATATCTGCCACTCTATCATCAAACACATTCAACAAACCTTCAAAATACTCACTCCATCTCCTTCTCACATCACCACTACTTGTTATCACCTCCCCATTTGCTCCCTTCACTGAAGTTCCCATTTGCTCCCTAGTCTTACGCACTTTATTTACCTCCTTCCAGAACATCTTTTTATTCTCCCTAAAATTTAATGATACTCTCTCACCCCAACTCTCATTTGCCCTTTTTTTCACCTCTTGCTCCTGTCTCTTTCTTTTATACATCTCCCACTCAATTGCATTTTTCCCTGCAAAAATCGTCCAAATGCCTCTCTCTTCTCTTTCACTAATACTCTTACTTCTTCATCCCACCACTCACTACCCTTTCTAATCAACCCACCTCCCACTCTTCTCATGCCACAAGCATCTTTTGCGCAATCCATCACTGATTCCCTAAATACATCCCATTCCTCCCCCACTCCCCTTGCTTCCATTGTTCTCACCTCTTTCCATTCTGTACTCAGTCTCTCCTGGTACTTCCTCACACAGGTCTCCTTCTCAAGCTCACTTACTCTCACCACCCTCTTCACCCCAACATTCACTCTTCTTTTCTGAAAACCCATACAAATCTTCACCTTAGCCTCCACAAGATAATGATCAGACATCCCTCCAGTTGCACCTCTCAGCACATTAACATCCAAAAGTCTCTCTTTCGCACGCCTGTCAATTAACACGTAATCCAATAACGCTCTCTGGCCATCTCTCCTACTTACATAAGTATACTTATGTATATCTCGCTTTTTAAACCAGGTATTCCCAATCATCAGTCCTTTTTCAGCACATAAATCTACAAGCTCTTCACCATTTCCATTTACAACACTGAACACCCCATGTATACCAATTATTCCCTCAACTGCCACATTACTCACCTTTGCATTGAAATCACCCATCACTATAACCCGGTCTCGTGCATCAAAACCACTAACACACTCATTCAGCTGCTCCCAAAACACTTGCCTCTCTTGATCTTTCTTCTCATGCCCAGGTGCATATGCACCAATAATCACCCACCTCTCTCCATCAACTTTCAGTTTTACCCATATTAATCGAGAATTTACTTTCTTACACTCTATCACATACTCCCACAACTCCTGTTTCAGGAGTATTGCTACTCCTTCCCTTGCTCTTGTCCTCTCACTAACCCCTGACTTTACTCCCCAGACATTCCCAAACCACTCTTCCCCTTTACCCTTGAGCTTCGTTTCACTCAGAGCCAAAACATCCAGGTTCCTTTCCTCAAACCTACTACCTATCTCACCTTTTTTCACATCTTGGTTACATCCACACACATTTAGGCACCCCACTCTGAGCCTTCGAGGAGGATGAGCACTCCCCGCGTGACTCCTTCTTCTGTTTCCCATTTTAGAAAGTTAATACAAGGAGGGGAGGATTTCTGGCCCCCCGCTCCCGTCCCCTCTAGTCGCTTTCTACGACACGCGAGGAATACGTGGGAAGTATTCTTTCACCCCTATCCCCAGGGATAATATACATATATATATACATATACACATACACACACATATACATACATACGCACATATACACACACACACATACATATATATACATATGAAAAATGTAAGAAACAATTTAGAAAACTGAAACTTCTAGCTTGAAATGAATGAAAAAAATGAATGTCACATAATGGTTCAACCTCTGGCTATGGAAAAAAGGAAATGTATAATTTATTTACACAAACGTCAATAGCAGTTCTCATCAATTTAACCACTGTATCAATAAGCTTCAATGTCTAAGCTACATTTTTTCTCCAATTTCACTATTTTCCTTCACATTTTCAATTTTGTCTGAAGGTTCTACTTCAAGAGTGATTGTTTTTCCAGTAAGGGTCTTCACATCTTGGTTACATCCACACACATTTAGGCACCCCACTCTGAGCCTTCGAGGAGGATGCTTTACTTGTGGTGCTGACTTCCGGCCACTTGGTTCAGTGCAGTGTGGCAGTATGTCTCGTCTCTCTCGTTCCATAACGGATTACACACGTAATGTTGCATAATTCCTGTCTTAGAGCAGGAAACTAATTGAGTGATGCAATAAACATCTAGGTATCTGCATGGTAAGACCTCATCCAACAACTGATTTGTAATCTCTAAATGAAGTATCCTAATAAGTCCAGTCATCAGGAAAGTCTCTTGTTCCGGAATCCATCCGGAGTCGGCGTATGTTTCTTTTCTTTTTTTTTTTATACTATTCGCCATTTCCCGCGTCAGCGAGGTAGCGTTAAGAACAGAGGACTGGGCCTCTGAGGAAACATCCTCATCCAGCCCCCTTCTCTGTTCCTTCCTTTGGAAAAAAAAAGAAAAAAAAAAAAAGAGAGGGGAGGATTTCCAGCCCCCCCACTCCCTTCCCTTTTAGTCGCCTTCTACGACACGCAGGGAATACGTGGGAAGTATTCTTTCTCCCCTATCCCCAGGGATATATATATATATATATATATATATATATATATATATATATATATATATATATATATATATATATATATATATATTCTTTCTTTCATACTATTCGCCTTTTCCGCATTAGCGAGGTAGCGTTAAGAACGGAGGACTGGGCTTTAGAGGGAATATCCTCAACTGGCCCCCTTCTCTGTTCCTTCTTAGTCGCCTTCTGCGACACGCAGGGAATACGTGGGAAGTATTCTTTCTCCCCTATCCCCAGGGATATATATATATATATATATATATATATATATATATATATATATATATATATATATATATATATATATATATATATATATATATTTTTTTTTTTTTTTTATACCTCGTCGCTGTCTCCCGCGTTTGCGAGGTAGCGCAAGGAAACAGACGAAAGAAATGGCCCAACCCCCCCCCATACACATGTACATACACACGTCCATACACGCAAATATACATACCTACACAGCCTTCCATGGTTCACCCCGGACGCTTCACATGCCTTGATTCAATCCACTGACAGCACGTCAACCCCTGTATACCACATCGCTCCAATTCACTCTATTCCTTGCCCTCCTTTCACCCTCCTGCATGTTCAGGCCCCGATCACACAAAATCCTTTTCACTCCATCTTTCCACCTCCAATTTGGTCTCCCTCTTCTCCTCGTTCCCTCCACCTCCGACACATATATCCTCTTGGTCAATCTTTCCTCACTCATTCTCTCCATGTGCCCAAACCATTTCAAAACACCCTCTTCTGCTCTCTCAACCACGCTCTTTTTATTTCCACACATCTCTCTTACCCTTACGTTACTTACTCGATCAAACCACCTCACACCACACATTGTCCTCAAACATCTCATTTCCAGCACATCCATCCTCCTGCACACAACTCTATTCATAGCCCACGCCTCGCAACCATACAACATTGTTGGAACCACTATTCCTTCAAACATACCCATTTTTGCTTTCCGGGATAATGTTCTCGACTTCCACACATTTTTCAAGGCTCCCAAAATTTTCGCCCCCTCCCCCACCCTATGATCCACTTCCGCTTCCATGGTTCCATCCGCTGACAGATCCACTCCCAGATATCTAAAACACTTCACTTCCTCCAGTTTTTCTCCATTCAAACTCACCTCCCAATTGACTTGACCCTCAACCCTACTGTACCTAATAACCTTGCTCTTATTCACATTTACTCTTAACTTTCTTCTTCCACACACTTTACCAAACTCCGTCACCAGCTTCTGCAGTTTCTCACATGAATCCGCCACCAGCGCTGTATCATCAGCGAACAACAACTGACTCACTTCCCAAGCTCTCTCATCCCCAACAGGCTTCATACTTGCCCCTCTTTCCAAGACTCTTGCATTCACCTCCCTAACAACCCCATCCATAAACAAATTAAACAACCATGGAGACATCACACACCCCTGCCGCAAACCTACATTCACTGAGAACCAATCACTTTCCTCTCTTCCTACACGTACACATGCCTTACATCCTCGATAAAAACTTTTCACTGCTTCTAACAACTTTCCTCCCACACCATATATTCTTAATACCTTCCACAGAGCATCTCTATCAACTCTATCATATGCCTTCTATATATATATATATATATATATATATATATATATATATATATATATATATATATATATATATATATAATGTTTGAAAAGGATCACAAATTTGCGCGTGATCAAGATATTCCTATGAGTCCACGGGGAAAATGAAATACGAAAAGCTCTCAGGTGCACTTTCGTGTAATAATCACATCATCAGGGGAGACGCAAGAGAGAAATATAACAGTCAGTTGATATATATCGAAGAGACGAAGCTAGGACGTCATTTAGTAAACATGTGATTGTCCAAAACATTCAACGAGCGTTCATAAACTTATCATTTTACCAATTTTATCGACAATGAATTTATCTAATTTGTACAGACCATCACTAATATTAAGATTATAATTCTTTGTGTATTTAATAATAGAAGATTCAATGATATTTCTCTTGGTAATAGAGTTAGAGTTAATAACTGAGATGGCGTTACTCCAGTCAATACAATGATCATAGTTTTTAACGTGATTAAACAAGGCATTTGATTCTTGTCCCGTTCTTATACTACATTTATGTTGCTTAAGTCTAACTGAAAGATCCTTACCAGTCTGACCAACATAAAATTTATCACAGTTTCCACAAGGCACTTTATAGATGCATCCAAGAGAATTTTCTGGTGAATTCCTGATTAAGATATTCTTTATAGTATTATTGTTGCTAAAGGCAACATTTACATTAAAGGATTTAAGCAACATGGGAAGCAAAGAGAAATCATTATCAAAAGGGAGAACTAAAAGATTCTTGGTGTCAATAGGAGGTTTGGGCTCAACTCTATAAAATGATTTCTTTGCTAATTTAAGGGATTTATCAATGAAAGATCTCGGGTACTTTAACTTAGATCCAATCGAATATATCTTCTCAAACTCATCATCAATAAACTCTGGACTGCAAATACGTAATGCCCTAAGGAACATAGATTGAAATGATGATAATTTAACTCTCTATGTTGAGATGAGTAATAATGGATATATAAGCATACATTGGTGGGTTTTCTGTATATGCTAAACTTAAACTTGTTCCCTTGTCCATGGATCATGCAATCTAAAAATGGTAACATACCATTATTTTCATTTTCTACGGTAAATTTGATGGAAGGCACTAAATTTTTAAGTAAGGAGAGAAATATTTGTAAATTTTCATTTGTTGGCCAAACACAAAGAACATCATCTACATACCTAAACCAAATTGCATTAGAAGGTAAGATATCCTTTAGTAATTTCGTTTCAAAAAATTCCATATAAAGATTACTTAGTACAGGTGAAAGAGGGTTACCCATTGCCATACCAAATCTTTGAGCATAATAATCTCCATTAAATTGAAATACACAGTCTTTTTATTCCATATAAAAATTACTTAGTACAGGTGAAAGAGGGTTACCCATTGCCATAACAAATTTTTGAGCATAATAATCTCCATTAAATTGAAATACACAGTCTTTTATACACAATTTTATCAGTTCAATGAAACTAGACTTTGAAACAGGTAAATGAATATCATCCCAGACATCAAATGAATATTCTAAAAGGTCATGAACTGGAACTTTAGTGAAAAGTGAGGAAACATTAAAGCTAACTAGTTTGAAATCAAAATTAACATTGATATAGTTTAGCTTGTTGACTAAATCTACATTGTTCATGATATCAGAATTTGATACCTTAGCCACTAAAGGGCTTAATAAAGAAACTAATCATTTTGACAATTCATATGTGATGGAGCCTACTGAACTCACTATAATAGGTCTTGCTGGAAAATTCTGTTTATGTGTTTTGATAAGTCCATACATATATGGCAATGAAGGGGACAACGATGACAAACTTTTGATAAGAGAAATGTTACCTTTCAACAACTTCGTTTCTTTATTGAAATGAGAATTAACTGCTTCTAAGGGATTTTTACTAAGTTTACAATATGTTGTGTCATCATTTAGATCATTCATTTTAGATAAATAGTTACTTTTGTCTAAAACCACAACAGCGTTAGCCTTATCTGCTTTGGTTATATGTATATCCTTGTCTTTTTTTAAGGTGTTAATGGTTCTTATGAGTCTTTTAGGGCAATTAGCTTCCACTGGTTTTGACAAACTGGCATATGATATTAATATCATCATTACTTAATCCCCCTGGGGATAGGGGATTAAGAATACTTCCCACGTATTCCCTGCGTGTCGTAGAAGGCGACTAAAAGGGGAGGGAGCAGGGGGCTGGAAATCCTCCCCTCTCTTTTTTTTTTTTTTTTTAATTTTCCAAAAAAAGGAACAGAGAATTGGGCCAGGTGAGGGTATTCCCTCAAAGGCCCAGTCCTCTGTTCTTGGCGCTACCTCGCTGATGCGGGAAATGGCGAATGGTTTGAAAGAAAAGTTTGAAAGATTACTTAAATTACTGTATTTTTCTAAATCACAAAAAGACTTTGTGACATCAACACAGCTGGCTTCTCTGTTAGAGCACACAAAACTTAAACCATAGCCTAATGCACACAAGGTATCCTTATCTAGTTGTTTATTAGACAGGTTTACCACAAAAGGTGGGTTTGTGTTCTTGGTCCAGTCGCTGTTTTCGATAAGATGGTCCAGCTTACGATCTAGTGACACTTGTAGCCTATTGAGTTCTTTCCTTACTTCATCATAGCAATAGTCCAACATCCGGTTCTTCCAGTGTGTCGGCATTGCCATTTGAAAGGCACGTTAAAAACTATGATCATTGTATTGACTGGAGTAACGCCATCTCAGTTATTAACTCTAACTCTATTACCAAGAGAAATGTCATTGAATCTTCTAAATACACAAAGAATCATAATCTTAACATTAGTGATGGTCTATACAAATTAGATAACTTTATTGTTGATAAAATTTGTAAAATGATAAGTTTATGAACGCTCGTTATATGTTTTGGACAATCACATGTTTACCAAATGGCGTCCTAGCTTCGTGTCTTCGATGTATATCAACTGACTGTTATATTTCTCTCTTGTATTTCACCTGATGATGTGATTATTACACGAAAGTGCACTTGGGAACTTTTCGTGTTTCATTTTCACCGTGGACTCATAGGAATATATATATATATATATATATATATATATATATATATATATATATATATATATATATATATATATATATATATATATATATATATATATAATATATATATATATATATATATATATATATATATATATATATATATATATATATTTTTTTTTTTTTTTTTTGCTTTGTCGCTGTCTCTCGCGTTTGCGAGGTAGCGCAAGGAAACAGACGAAAGAAATGGCCCAATCCACCCCCATACACATGTATATACATACGTCCACACACGCAAATATACATACCTACACAGCTTTCCATGGTTTACCCCAGACGCTTCACATGCCCTGATTCAATCCACTGACAGCACGTCAACCCCGGTATACCACATCGATCCAATTCACTTTATCCTTGCCCTCCTTTCACCCTCCTGCATGTTCAGGCCCCGATCACACAAAATCTTTTTCACTCCATCTTTCCACCTCCAATTTGGTCTCCCACTTCTCCTCGTTCCCTCCACCTCCGACACATATATCCTCTTGGTCAATCTTTCCTCACTCATTCTCTCCATGTGCCCAAACCATTTCAAAACACCCTCTTCTGCTCTCTCAACCACGCTCTTTTTATTTCCACACATCTCTCTTACCCTTACGTTACTTACTCGATCAAACCACCTCACACCACACATTGTCCTCAAACATGTCATTTCCAGCACATCCATCCTCCTGCGCACCACTCTATCCATAGCCCACGCCTCGCAACCATACAACATTGTTGGAACCACTATTCCTTCAAACATACCCATTTTTGCTTTCCGAGATAATGTTCTCGACTTCCACACATTCTTCAAGGCTCCCAGAATTTTCGCCCCCTCCCCCACCCTATGATCCACTTCCGCTTCCATGGTTCCATCCGCTGCCAGATCCACTCCCAGATATCTAAAACACTTTACTTCCTCCAGTTTTTCTCCATTCAAACTTACCTCCCAATTGACTTGACCCTCAACCCTACTGTACCTAATAACCTTGCTCTTATTCACATTTACTCTTAACTTTCTTCTTTCACACACTTTACCAAACTCAGTCACCAGCTTCTGCAGTTTCTCACATGAATCAGCCATCAGCGCTGTATCATCAGCGAACAACAACTGACTCACTTCCCAAGCTCTCTCATCCCCAACAGACTTCATACTTGCCCCTCTTTCCAAAACTCTTGCATTCACCTCCGTAACAACCCCATCCATAAACAAATTAAACAACCATGGAGACATCACACACCCCTGCCAAAAACCTACATTCACTGAGAACCAATCACTTTCCTCTCTTCCTACACGTACACATTCCTTACATCCTCGATAAAAACTTTTCACTGCTTCTAACAACTTGCCTCTCACACCATATATTCTTAATACCTTCCACAGAGCATCTCTATCAACTCTATCATATGCCTTCTCCAGATCCATAAATGCTACATACAAATCTATTTGCTTTTCTAAGTATTTCTCATATACATTCTTCAAAGCAAACACCTGATCCACACATCCTCTACCACTTCTGAAACCACACTGCTCTTCCCCAATCTGATGCTCTGTACATGCCTTCACCCTCTCAATCAATACCCTCCCATATGATTTACCAGGAATACTCAACAAACTTATACCTCTGTAATTTGAGCACTCACTCTTATCCCCTTTGCCTTTGTACAATGGCACTATGCACGCATTCCGCCAATCCTCAGGCCAATCCTACAGTCACCCCCTTTTTTAATAAATTCCACTGCAATACCATCCAAACCTGCTGCCTTGCCGGCTTTCATCTTCCGCAAAGCTTTTACTACCTCTTCTCTGTTTGCCAAATCATTTTCCCTAACCCTCTCACTTTGCACACCACCTCGACCAAAACACCCTATATCTGCTACTCTATCATCAAACACATTCAACAAACCTTCAAAATACTCACTCCATCTCCTTCTCACATCACCACTACTTGTTATCACCTCCCCATTTGCGCCCTTCACTGAAGTTCCCATTTGCTCCCTTGTCTTACGCACTTTATTTACCTCCTTCCAGAACATCTTTTTATTCTCCCTAAAATTTAATTATACTCTCTCACCCCAACTCTCATTTGCCCTCTATTTAACCTCTTGCACCTTTCTCTTGACCCCCAGTCTCTTTCTTTTATACATCTCCCACTCAATTGCATTTTTTCCCTGCAAAAATCGTCCAAATGCCTCTCTCTTCTCTTTCACTAATAATCTTACTTCTTCATCCCACCACTCACTACCCTTTCTAATCAACCCACCTCCCACTCTTCTCATGCCACAAGCATCTTTTGCGCAATCCATCACTGATTCCCTAAATACATCCCATTCCTCGCCCACTCCCCTTACTTCCATTGTTCTCACCTTTTTCCATTCTGTACTCAGTCTCTCCTGGTACTTCCTCACACAAGTCTCCTTCCCAAGCTCACTTACTCTCACCACCCTCTTCACCCCAACATTCACTCTTCTTTTTTGAAAACCCATACAAATCTTCACCTTAGCCTCCACGAGATAATGATCAGACATCCCTCCAGTTGCACCTCTCAGCACATTAACATCCAAAAGTCTCTCTTTCGCGCGCCTGTCAATTAACACGTAATCCAATAACGCTCTCTGGCCATCTCTCCTACTTACATACGTATACTTATGTATATCTCGCTTTTTAAACCAGGTTTTCCCAATCACCAGTCCTTTTTCAGCACATAAATCTACAAGCTCTTCACCATTTCCATTTACAACACTGAACACCCCATGTAAACGAATTATTCCCTCAACTGCCACATTACTCACCTTTGCATTCAAATCACCCGTCACTATAACCCGGTCTCGTGCATCAAAACCACTAACACACTCATTCAGCTGCTCCCAAAATACTTGCCTCTCATGATCTTTCTTCTCATGCCCAGGTGCATATGCACCAATAATCACCCATCTCTCTCCACCAACTTTCAGTTTTACCCATATTAATCGAGAATTTACTTTGTTACATTCTATCACATACTCCCGCAACTCCTGTTTCAGGAGTACTGCTACTCCTTCCCTTGCTCTTGTCCGCTCACTAACACCTGACTTTACTTCCAAGACATTCCCAAACCACTCTTCCCCTTTACCCTTGAGCTTCGTTTCACTAAGAGCCAAAACATCCAGGTTCCTTTCCTCAAACATACTACCTAGCTCTCCTTTTTTTACATCTTGGTTACATCCACACACATTTAGACACCCCAGTCTGAGCCTTCGAGGAGGATGAGCACTCCCCGCGTGACTCCTTCTTCTGTTTCCCATTTTAGAAAGTTAAAAGAAATACAAGGAGGGGAGGATTTCTGGCCCCCCGCTCTCGTCCCCTCTAGTCGCCTTCTACGACACGCGAGGAATGCGTGGGAAGTATTCTTTCACCCCTATCCCCAGGGATAATATATATATACATACATATATATATACATACACATACATAAGCACATATACACACACACACACATATACATATATATACATATGAAAAATGTAAGAAATAATTTAGAAAACTGAAACTTCTAGCTTGAAATGAATTATATATATATATATATATATATATATATATATATATATATATATATATATATATATATATATATATATATATATATATATATATATATATATATATATCTTTCTTTCTTTCATACTATTCGCCATTTCCCGCCTCATCGAGGTAGCGTTAAGAACAGAAGACTGGGGCTCTGAGGAAACATCCTCACCCGGCCCCTTTCTCTGTTCCTTCCTTTGGAAAATTAAAAAAAAAAAATGAAAGGGGAAGATTTCCAGCCCCCCGCTCCCTTCCCTTTTAGTCGCCTTCTACGACACGCAGGGAATACGTGGGAAGTATTCTTTCTCCCCTATCCCCAGGGAAATATATAATATATATATATATATATATATATATATATATATATATATATATATATATATATATATATATATTATTGGACTCCGGTAGCTCAAGGTTACATCGCAAGTATAAAGTTACCTTTAGTGAGAACTGTTTCGTCATAGATTTTTTTCTCTCCAAAAGAGTAAACACGTTTGTGCTAATTGAAATCATGGAGTCTTGGGATGCGCGATCCTAGAGAAAGAGGACTTGGGTAACTCCTGGACTCTTTTATAGAAATCATTCCTCAAACAGTGTAACTATCTCGCTGGCATGTGGATGTGCTAACATTATTGGTAGTTCTTGTTAGTAATAACCCGACTAATTGTCATACATGATTATCTTCCTCAGCTGACGAAAGATAAACGTCCTGGAGGAAAGTGTACGGAAGGGGCCATGGCTGTCATTCGTTGTTACCAGTTAACCGCTCGTTTAGCGCTTTATCGGCCTCGGGCACCACGACATGCAAGTGATGATCAAACGATAATGAAAAGTTGGAGGTCCTTCTGTATGCGCCATGCCCTGGGAAGGTGTAAGTTGCTAGCGAGTTAAGGGTGGTCGAGGCAATGGTAATTGTGTTGTGACGGCTCCGGTTATATCTGGTCTTCCGCAGAGGGAATCTGGCAAAGTCAATGACCCCCCCCCCCCCCCCCCCCCCCCCCCCCCCACACACACACACACACACACACACACACACACACCAAACACACACATGCCGACCTCAAGCGATGGCGGGACTTCGATTACTTACACAAATGCACTCCTCCGAGTGCTCTCTTAGCCTTTCTGGGAGGAGCTTTGCATGTTAACGGTGGCGCAAACATTACAGTTACGAATGAGTAAACAGCCGTCTTATTTGTAAATTCTTGAGGAATATTTGTGTCGATGTGATTGTTGAGGTGGCGAGACATTTGGAAAGAGGGGCAAGTATGATGTCTGTTGGGGATGAGAGAGCTTGGGAAGTGAGTCAGTTGTTGTTCGCTGATGATACAGCGCTGGTGGCTGATTCATGTGAGAAACTGCAGAAGCTGGTGACTGAGTTTGGTAAAGTGTGTGAAAGAAGAAAGTTAAGAGTAAATGTGAATAAGAGCAAAGTTATTAGGTACAGTAGGGTTGAGGGTCAAGTCAATTGGGAGGTGAGTTTGAATGGAGAAAAACTGGAGGAAGTGAAGTGTTTTAGATATCTGGGAGTGGATCTGGCAGCGGATGGAACCATGGAAGCGGAAGTGGATCATAGGGTGGGGGAGGGGGCGAAAATTCTGGGAGCCTTGAAGAATGTGTGGAAGTCGAGAACATTATCTCGGAAAGCAAAAATGGGTATGTTTGAAGGAATAGTGGTTCCAACAATGTTGTATGGTTGCGAGGCGTGGGCTATGGATAGAGTTGTGCGCAGGAGGATGGATGTGCTGGAAATGAGATGTTTGAGGACAATGTGTGGTGTGAGGTGGTTTGATCGAGTAAGTAACGTAAGGGTAAGAGAGATGTGTGGAAATAAAAAGAGCGTGGTTGAGAGAGCAGAAGAGGGTGTTTTGAAGTGGTTTGGGCACATGGAGAGAATGAGTGAGGAAAGATTGACCAAGAGGATATATGTGTCGGAGGTGGAGGGAACGAGGAGAAGAGGGAGACCAAATTGGAGGTGGAAAGATGGAGTGAAAAAGATTTTGTGTGATCGGGGCCTGAACATGCAGGAGGGTGAAAGGAGGGCAAGGAATAGAGTGAATTGGAGCGATGTGGTATACCGGGGGTGACGTGCTGTCAGTGGATTGAATCAAGGCATGTGAAGCGTCTGGGGTAAACCATGGAAAGCTGTGTAGGTATGTATATTTGCGTGTGTGGACGTATGTATATACATGTGTATGGGGGTGGGTTGGGCCATTTCTTTCGTCTGTTTCCTTGCGCTACCTCGCAAACGCGGGAGACAGCGACAAAAAAAAAATTATATATATATATATATATATATATATATATATATATATATATATATATATATATATATATATATATATATATATATATATATATATTGTACGTATTCGCCTTTTCCCGCGTTAGCAAGGTAGCGTCAAGAGCAAATGAAAAATCCACACTTGGCCCCCTTCTCTGTTCCTTCTGTTGGAAAAGTAAAACACAAGGGGGAAGATTTCCAGACCCCTACTCCCTACCCTTTTAATCGCCTTTTACAACACGCAGGAAATACGTGGTAGTTTTCTCTCTCCTCCTCCCCAGGGATAATATATATATATATATATATATATATATATATATATATATATATATATATATATATATATATATATATATATATATATAGATTAGAAAGGGTAGTGAGTGGTGGGATGAAGAAGTAAGAGTATTAGTGAAAGAGAAGAGAGAGGCATTTGGACGATTTTTGCAGGGAAAAAATGCAATTGAGTGGGAGATGTATAAAAGAAAGAAACAGGAGGTCAAGAGAAAGGTGCAAGAGGTGAAAAAAAGGGCAAATGAGAGTTGTGGTGAGAGAGTATCATTAAATTTTAGGGAGAATAAAAAGATGTTCTGGAAGGAGGTAAATAAAGTGCGTAAGACAAGGGAGCAAATGGGAACTTCAGTGAAGGGCGCAAATGGGGAGGTGATAACAAGTAGTGGTGATGTGAGAAGGAGATGGAGTGAGTATTTTGAAGGTTTGTTGAATGTGTTTGATGATAGAGTGGCAGATATAGGGTGTTTTGGTCGAGGTGGTGTGCAAAGTGAGAGGGTTAGGGAAAATGATTTGGTAAACAGAGAAGAGGTAGTAAAAGCTTTGCGGAAGATGAAAGCCGGCAAGGCAGCAGGTTTGGATGGTATTGCAGTGGAATTTATTAAAAAAGGGGGTGACTGTATTGTTGACTGGTTGGTAAGGTTATTTAATGTATGTATGACTCATGGTGAGGTGCCTGAGGATTGGCGGAATGCGTGCATAGTGCCATTGTACAAAGGCAAAGGGGATAAGAGTGAGTGCTCGAATTACAGAGGTATAGGTTTGTTGAGTATTCCTGGTAAATTATATGGGAGGGTATTGATTGAGAGGGTGAAGGCATGTACAGAGCATCAGATTGGGGAAGAGCAGTGTGGTTTCAGAAGTGGTAGAGGATGTGTGGATCAGGTGTTTGCTTTGAAGAACGTATGTGAGAAATACTTAGAAAAGCAAATGGATTTGTATGTAGCATTTATGGATCTGGAGAAGGCATATGATAGAGTTGATAGAGATGCTCTGTGGAAGGTATTAAGAATATATGGTGTGGGAGGCAAGTTGTTAGAAGCAGTGAAAAGTTTTTATCGAGGATGTAAAGCATGTGTGCGTGTAGGAAGAGAGGAAAGTGATTGGTTCTCAGTGCATGTAGGTTTGCGGCAGGGGTGTGTGATGTCTCCATGGTTGTTTAATTTGTTTATGGATGGGGTTGTTAGGGAGGTGAATGCAAGAGTTTTGGAAAGAGGGGCAAGTATGAAGTCTGTTGGGGATGAGAGAGCTTGGGAAGTGAGTCAGTTGTTGTTCGCTGATGATACAGCGCTGGTGGCTGATTCATGTGAGAAACTGCAGAAGCTGGTGACTGAGTTTGGTAAAGTGTGTGAAAGAAGAAAGTTAAGAGTAAATGTGAATAAGAGCAAGGTTATTAGGTACAGTAGGGTTGAGGGTCAAGTCAATTGGGAGGTGAGTTTGAATGGAGAAAAACTGGAGGAAGTAAAGTGTTTTAGATATCTGGGAGTGGATCTGGCAGCGGATGGAACCATGGAAGCGGAAGTGGATCATAGGGTGGGGGAGGGGGCGAAAATTCTGGGAGCCTTGAAGAATGTGTGGAAGTCGAGAACATTATCTCGGAAAGCAAAAATGGGTATGTTTGAAGGAATAGTGGTTCCAACAATGTTGTATGGTTGCGAGGCGTGGGCTATGGATAGAGTGGTGCGCAGGAGGATGGATGTGCTGGAAATGACATGTTTGAGGACAATGTGTGGTGTGAGGTGGTTTGATCGAGTAAGTAACGTAAGGGTAAGAGAGATGTGTGGAAATAAAAAGAGCGTGGTTGAGAGAGCAGAAGAGGGTGTTTTGAAATGGTTTGGGCACATGGAGAGAATGATTGAGGAAAGGTTGACCAAGAGGATATATGTGTCGGAGGTGGAGGGAACGAGGAGAAGAGGGAGACCAAATTGGAGGTGGAAAGATGGAGTGAAAAAGATTTTGTGTGATCGGGGCCTGAACATGCAGGAGGGTGAAAGGAGGGCAAGGAATAGAGTGAATTGGATCGATGTGGTATACCGGGGTTGACGTGCTGTCAGTGGATTGAATCAGGGCATGTGAAGCGTCTGGGGTGAACCATGGAAAGCTGTGTAGGTATGTATATTTGCGTGTGTGGACGTATGTATATACATGTGTATGGGGGTGGGTTGGGCCATTTCTTTCGTCTGTTTCCTTGCGCTATCTCGCAAACGCGGGAGACAGCGGCAAAAAAAAAAAAAAAAAAAAAAAAAAAAAAAAATATATATATATATATATATACATATATATATATATATATACATATATATATATATATATATATATATATATATATATATATATATATATATATATATATATATATTTATATTCATTTATTCATTTATTTTGCTTTGTCGCTGTCTCCCGCGTTTGCGAGGTAGCGCAAGGAAACAGACGAAAGAAATGGCCCAACCCACCCCCATACACAATGTATATACATACACGTCCACACACGCAAATATACATACCTATACATCTCAATGTACACATATATATACACACACAGACACATACATATATACCCATGCACACAATTCACACTGTCTGCCTTTATTCATTCCCATCGCCACCTCGCCACACATGGAATACCTTCCCCCCTCCCCCCTCATGAGTGCGAGGTAGCACTAGGAAAAGACAACAAGGGCCCCATTCGTTAACACTCAGTCTCTAGCTGTCATGCAATAATGCCCGAAACCACAGCTCCCTTTCCACATCCAGGCCCCACACAACTTTCCATGGTTTACCCCAGACGCTTCACATGCCCTGATTCAATCCATTGACAGCACGTCAACCCCGGTATACCACATCGATCCAATTCACTCTATTCCTTGCCCTCCTTTCTATATCTGCGGATGGAGAGAAAGAATACTTCCCACGTATTCCCTGCATGTCGTAGAAGGCGAATAAAAGGGGAGGGAGCGGGGAGCTGGAAATCCTCCCCTTTCGTTTTTGATTTTCCAAAACAAGGAACAGAGAAGAGGGCCAAGTGAGGATATTCCCTCAAAGGCTCAGACCTCTGTTCTTAACGCTACCTCGCTAACGTGGGAAATGGCGAATAGTATGAAAAAAAGAAATATATTTACACACATATGTGTGTGTGTGTGTGTGTGTGTGTGTATGCTTACTCCAGTACATGTATCTTTGCATGTTTCTGTGTTTTTCTTAGTAGTGTGTGTGACTAAATGAAATCTTATATGTGGTTGCGGTTTTCCATGTAAAAAACTCATCATATAATCAAAAGCGATACATTGCTACCACCTGACATCGCGGAAGTCTTTACGTCGCTATTCTCACGTCTTAGGAACTTATGCATCCGCTCACATACTCCCACTGATGCAGCCAACCACACACTCCCATTGATGCAGCTATCCACAGACTCAGTGATGTAGCCAACACACACTCTTAGTGATGCAGCCAAGCACACACTTACAGTGAGGCAGCTAACCACACACTTTTACAAGTAATTGTGATAGGACCTTGGTAGTCCTTGATACCAATATTAGCTACCAAGAAATAAGCTGCAAGTATTTGTCCGGGATAGAAACCAGGGGGTCGACATTGCAACTGTCATGCCGCCAGAGTTCCACAATAAGGGAGTTGTGAAGTAGTCGAATGGCTGCTTACAAGTATTAGAATTGCATTTCAAGACATGAATAAAGAAATGTACAGTAAAGCAAAACGAAGACATGTTTTTCCTGGTTCGGTCACCGCACTTTAAGAAGCACAAAAGAACTAACTGAGAAGCTCAAGGGGAAGGGAACAAGAAGGGAGCAACGATGGTGCCAGAATTAAGAGAGGTGAGGTACAATGATCGGTTGCAGGCCGTAGACTTGTCCAGCTTGGTAAAGAAAGGAGTAACGGCTGACCTGATTACAACCTCCCAGTTTTTTGACTGGTTTGATGATGTCAGCAATAAACAGTTCTTCGAACGAGGCAAAGCTGGGACAACCAAGGGCTGTCACATGAAGGTAGACGAGGAAGTTATCATAAAAACATATGAATATGTACTGTAGTGCAAGCGGAGAGAACAGATAGAATGTATTGAGTGATGAAACTGAGAATAAGGTTACAGCATACAGAGGGTTACAGCATACAGAAGCTTACAGCATACAGAAGGTTACTGCATACAGGTTACAGCATATAGAAGGTCACAGCATACAGAAGGTTACAGCGTACAGAAGGTTACTGCATACAGGTTACAGCATACAGAAGGTTACAGCATACAGAAGGGTACAGCATACAGAAGGTTACAGCATACAGAAAGTTACTGCATACAGGTTACAGCATATAGAAGGTTACAGCATACAGAAGGTTACAGCGTACAGAAGGTTACTGCATACAGAAGGTTACAGCATACAGAAGGTTACAGCATACAGAAGGGTACAGCATACAGAAGGTTACAGCATACAGAAGTCTGAATCTTGTGTGATATCGAAAGGTCAGGAGATGGGACGCCTCATGTGTACAGCTCCCTCCCTGTGCTGTACAAATTGGTAATTACATACGAGATCATGCAGCCAAGCAGGCATGACGGTGATGCAGCCAGTCAGTCACATACACACGATCATATGGCCACTCACGCACCCATGATCATGCAACCAACCACGCACTCGTGATCATGCAACCAACCACGCACTCGTGATCATGCAACCAACCACGCATTCGTGATCATGCAACGAACCACACATTCGTGATCATGCAGCCAACCATGTACTCGTGCTCATTCAGCCAACCACGCACTCGTGATCATGAAGCCCACCACACATTCGTGATTATGAAGCCAACCACACATTCGTGATCATGAAGCCAACCACACATTCGTGATCATGCGGCCAGCCATGTACTCATGCAGCTCTACAGTCTTCCTTGCTTGCTTGCTTGCTTGCTTGCAGTTCGCCAACATAGGTTCCCTTGATAGCGTCAGCTCGCAACGGCAATTCTCTGACGAAGGTACAACTTGCAAACGTAGTTCACGTACTAACTCCCAGATGGCGTGTTATACCCCCACAACGATCCGTTTTGAGTCACGTAGTACATAATGAGACTATGTGTGGCTTTACGGTTTATCTGTAGTTCCTAAAGATGGTGTTAGCGATTTTTCCATCAAGTGGTTATGATTAGAGCTTGAGCGGCTTTAATGACCCTGGCAGTTGAAAGGCTTTATTAACCAATCAAGATCAACGTTTCTGCTAAGGACTTCAAGTTGCCCACATGTAGGAGCACCTCCGGTTTTCGTTAGGACTCCGGCATTGCCTCACAAGTGTGTAAGTCCCATAGGGGACTCTGCTTTATATCTATGGAGATATTAGAACTAAGCTTGTACCACAATGCTATGTTGTAATTTGTGGGAAAGTTGTAAATCTCTTCCATCTTGATCGTCTGTTATTCTCATCAATCTTATGTGCTATGGCAACAAATGCTTTTATCTTACGTTTTTGCATAGTGTGTGTAGATAATGTTAGCTGTTGTTAGTTCTCATAGTGTGTGTAGATAATGTTAGCTGTTGTTAGTTCTCATAGTGTGTGTAGATGATAATGTTAGTTGTTGTTAGTTCTCATAGTGTGTGTAGATAATGTTAGCTGTTGTTAGTTCTCATAGTGTGTGTAGATAATGTTAGCTGTTGTTAGTTCTCATAGTGTGTGTAGATGATAATGTTAGTTGTTGTTAGTTCTCATAGTGTGTGTAGATAATGTTAGTTGTTGTTAGTTCTCATAGTGTGTGTAGATAATGTTAGCTGTTGTTAGTTCTCATAGTATGTGTAGATAATGTTAGCTGTTGTTAGTTCTCATAGTGTGTGTAGATAATGTTAGCTGTTGTTAGTTCTCATAGTGTGTGTAGATAATGTTAGTTGTTGTTAGTTCTCATAGTGTGTGTAGATAATGTTAGCTGTTGTTAGTTCTCATAGTGTGTGTAGATAATGTTAGCTGTTGTTAGTTATCATAGTGTGTGTAGATAATGTTAGCTGTTGTTAGTTCTCATAGTGTGTGTAGATAATGTTAGTTGTTGTTAGTTCTCATAGTGTGTGTAGATAATGTTAGCTGTTGTTAGTTCTCATAGTGTGTGTAGATAATGTTAGCTGTTGTTAGTTCTCATAGTGTGTTTAGATGATAATGTTAGTTGTTGTTAGTTCTCATAGTGTGTGTAGATAATGTTAGCTGTTGTTAGTTCTCACAGTGTGTGTAGATAATGTTAGCTGTTGTTAGTTCTCATAGTGTGTGTAGATAATGTTAGCTGTTGTTAGTTCTCATAGTGTGTGTAGATAATGTTAGCTGTTGTTAGTTCTCATAGTGTGTGTAGATGATAATGTTAGTTGTTGTTAGTTCTCATAGTGTGTGTAGATAATGTTAGTTGTTGTTAGTTCTCATAGTGTGTGTAGATAATGTTAGCTGTTGTTAGTTCTCATAGTGTGTGTAGATAATGTTAGCTGTTGTTAGTTCTCATAGTGTGTGTAGATAATGTTAGCTGTTGTTAGTTCTCATAGTGTGTGTAGATAATGTTAGCTGTTGTTAGTTCTCATAGTGTGTGTAGATAATGTTAGCTGTTGTTAGTTCTCATAGTGTGTGTAGATAATGTTAGCTGTTGTTAGTTCTCATAGTGTGTGTAGATAATGTTAGCTGTTGTTAGTTCTCATAGTGTGTGTAGATGATAATGTTAGTTGTTGTTAGTTCTCATAGTGTGTGTAGATGATAATGTTAGTTGTTGTTAGTTCTCATAGTGTGTGTAGATAATGTTAGCTGTTGTTAGTTCTCATAGTGTGTGTAGATAATGTTAGCTGTTGTTAGTTCTCATAGTGTGTGTAGATAATGTTAGCTGTTGTTAGTTCTCATAGTGTGTGTAGATAATGTTAGCTGTTGTTAGTTCTCATAGTGTGTGTAGATAATGTTAGCTGTTGTTAGTTCTCATAGTGTGTGTAGATAATGTTAGCTGTTGTTAGTTCTCATAGTGTGTGTAGATAATGTTAGCTGTTGTTAGTTCTCATAGTGTGTGTAGATAATGTTAGCTGTTGTTAGTTCTCATAGTGTGTTTAGATGATAATGTTAGTTGTTGTTAGTTCTCATAGTGTGTGTAGATAATGTTAGCTGTTGTTAGTTCTCATAGTGTGTGTAGATAATGTTAGCTGTTGTTAGTTCTCATAGTGTGTGTAGATAATGTTAGCTGTTGTTAGTTCTCATAGTGTGTGTAGATAATGTTAGCTGTTGTTAGTTCTCATAGTGTGTGTAGATAATGTTAGCTGTTGTTAGTTCTCATAGTGTGTTTAGATGATAATGTTAGTTGTTGTTAGTTCTCATAGTGTGTGTAGATAATGTTAGCTGTTGTTAGTTCTCATAGTGTGTGTAGATAATGTTAGCTGTTGTTAGTTCTCATAGTGTGTGTAGATAATGTTAGCTGTTGTTAGTTCTCATAGTGTGTGTAGATAATGTTAGCTGTTGTTAGTTCTCATAGTGTGTGTAGATGATAATGTTAGTTGTTGTTAGTTCTCATAGTGTGTGTAGATGATAATGTTAGTTGTTGTTAGTTCTCATAGTGTGTGTAGATAATGTTAGCTGTTGTTAGTTCTCATAGTGTGTGTAGATAATGTTAGCTGTTGTTAGTTCTCATAGTGTGTGTAGATAATGTTTAGCTGTTGTTAGTTCTCATAGTGTGTGTAGATAATGTTAGCTGTTGTTAGTTCTCATAGTGTGTGTAGATAATGTTAGCTGTTGTTAGTTCTCATAGTGTGTGTAGATAATGTTAGCTGTTGTTAGTTCTCATAGTGTGTGTAGATAATGTTAGCTGTTGTTAGTTCTCATTAGTGTGTGTAGATAATGTTAGCTGTTGTTAGTTCTCATAGTGTGTTTAGATGATAATGTTAGTTGTTGTTAGTTCTCATAGTGTGTGTAGATAATGTTAGCTGTTGTTAGTTCTCACAGTGTGTGTAGATAATGTTAAGCTGTTGTTAGTTCTCATAGTGTGTGTAGATAATGTTAGCTGTTGTTAGTTCTCACAGTGTGTGTAAATAATGTTAGCTGTTGTTAGTTCTCATAGTGTGTGTAGATAATGTTAGCTGTTGTTAGTTCTCGTAGTGTGTGTAGATGATAATGTTAGCTGTTGTTAGTTCTCATGGTGTGTGTAGATAATGTTAGCTGTTGTTAAGTTCTCATAGTGTGTGTAGATAAATGTTAGCTGTTGTTAGTTCTCATAGTGTGTGTAGATAATGTTAGTTGTTGTCTAGTTTCATAGTGTGTGTAGATAATGTTAGCTGTTTGTTAGTTCTCATAGTGTGTGTTAGATGATATGTTAGCTGTTGTTAGTTCTCATAGTGTGTGTAGATAATGTTAGTTGTTGTTAGTTTCTCATAGTGTGTGTAGATAATGTTAGTTGTTGTTAGTTCTCATAGTGTGTGTAGATAATGTTAGTGTTGTTAGTTCTAATAGTTGTGTGTAGATGATATGTTAGCTGTTGTTAGTTCTCATAGTGTGTGTAGATAATGTTAGTTGTTGTTTGTTCTCATAGTGTGGTAGATGATAATGTTAGTGTTGTTAGTTCTCATAGTGTGTGTAGATAATGTTAGTTGTTGTTAGTTCTCATAGTGTGTGTAGATGTAATGTTAGCTGTTGTTAGTTCTCGTAGTGTGTGTAGATGATAATGGTTAGTTGTTGTTAGTTCTCTAGTGTGTGTAGATAATGTTAGTTGTTGTTAGTTCTCATAGTGTGTGTAAGATAATGTTAGTTGTTGTTAGTTCTCATAGTGTGTGTAGATAATGTTAGTTGTTGTTAGTTCTCATAGTGTGTGTAGATGATAATGTTAGCTGTTGTTAGTTCTCATAGTGTGTGTAGATAATGTTAGCTGTTGTTAGTTCTCATAGTGTGTGTAGATGATAATGTTAGCTGTTGTTAGTTCTCATAGTGTGTGTAGATGATAATGTTAGTTGTTGTTAGTTCTCATAGTGTGTGTAGATGATAATGTTAGTTGTTGTTAGTTCTCATAGTGTGTGTAGATGATAATGTTAGCTGTTGTTAGTTCTCATAGTGTGTGTAGATGATAATGTTAGTTGTTGTTAGTTCTCATAGTGTGTGTAGATGATAATGTTAGTTGTTGTTAGTTCTCATAGTGTGTGTAGATGATAATGTTAGCTGTTGTTAGTTCTCATAGTGTGTGTAGATGATAATGTTAGTTGTTGTTAGTTCTCATAGTGTGTGTAGATGATAATGTTAGTTGTTGTTAGTTCTCATAGTGTGTGTAGATGATAATGTTAGTTGTTGTTAGTTCTCATAGTGTGTGTAGATGATAATGTTAGTTGTTGTTAGTTCTCATAGTGTGTGTAGATGATAATGTTAGTTGTTGTTAGTTCTCATAGTGTGTGTAGATGATAATGTTAGTTGTTGTTAGTTCTCATAGTGTGTGTAGATGATAATGTTAGTTGTTGTTAGTTCTCATCATCAGAGCGGTAGAGCAAGTGAGAGGCAAGATCTTCTTGCAGTAGGAAGGTGGTGTTCTTGGATGTGTAGATTATTCGTAATGTCATTTAGTTTACATTTTTTGTTTATATAATCTTAAGAATGTGCGATTCTAGTGTTATATTTCGGTCGTTTTTTGTTTTTGTTTGTTTGTTTGTTTTATGGAGGAAATAGTTATGATTCCGTATTTGTAGAAAGGTGTGATGTGAGTCATTTCCCAACTCTCGGTGATGCTGTCCGAGTTAAGACTTTTTGTTTTTTCAACAGGATATTCAGTGCTCATGCTAGAGGCGTTTTGACTTTCTTTATAATAACTAAGTTCCTGGAGTCTGTCCTGTGGCAGTGTGCACGAGCTTGTTCTCGATGGACCTCTCGAAATCTTGTGGAGAGGCGGTGAGATCTGCTCTGTGTAACGCTGGCAGATTTACTGTTTAGGGGAAAAAAAGAATGGCGCTGTTCCGCTTCTTTTTTGAATGTGCTTTTGGCTGGCGTAGCTGTAGATGTGCGGAGACGTAAGGGGGTCAGAGATGAACTAGGAACAGCAAAGAAATTCTCGTCCAGTGTGAGTAAACACAGGAAGATTCAGCAAAAGAAGGTCCGAGATAAATATCGCGCACAACAAATGTCGATGGCTTGATGGAGAGTAGGAAGGAACTTAGATTTAAGGATTGAGTATGGCGAGATAAGGCCGGACAGCATAAGCACAGTGGAGATTAAAGAAGGTTGTTCGATCAGACGTGGTCTCCTAGCAGGAATATACGATGGCAATGGTACAGGTTAAGGCCGGGTCTAGTCTTAGTAGTGAAGGAAACTAATATTCCAAGAGGTGACAGTAAAGAGTTCGTACTGGAAGACAGGGTATGATAGTCCTCCAAGTCAGTTCGTACTGAAAGACAGGGTATGATAGTCCTCCACACGGACTAAACAGGGATCCAGTCAGGTGTCTAGTGGTTTAGGAAGCAGAGAGGGCTGCCATGCTGAGCTGTGGTACTGGTTCGTTATATGGGATTTCAGTTGTATGGAAATATACTGGGACTCTTTAGATATGAGATCAAGTGGAAATTCAAGTTGCTGTACTCTGTGCAGGAGAACTTGTTGTGTCACCCGAGTTAGAGGATGGACCTCCACTTGGGGAAAAGTGAACACTCACTACTTGAGTAGATTACATTTTACAGTAAAAGAGGAGATGATGCTTCGCGACAGGAAACTAAATCGAAATAGTAAGATATAAGGCTGGAAAATACAAAGCCTTAAACACATGCCTCAGGGAAACAGACAGTGAGGACGAATTCCATGATTTGGATAGAGAGCAAAATTACACAGGATTTTGTGAAATCTACATATATGGCGCAGAGAGGTACGTACCAACAGCAAGGCATTGCGAAAAAAAGGGACAGGAAAAAGAAATCGATGGTCTGATAGATGTAACAAAGAAAAGGAATACAGGGACACATTATGGAAGAGAGATGTGTAACACAGAAGTAAGCCTGCACGTGACATAAGAGGACCAGATATGTCTACATCATGATGAGAAGGAGGAACAGGTGGGGGTAGGAAAGATACATAGTCGACAAGTCGAAGGAGCTCCCGGTACTTTCACAAATTTATGGGACATAAACCAACAGAGACTGAATTATTAGATATGAGGAATCACAATGGAAATGTGCTGATATGGGCGAGATTATGTGATGAGCTGAATATCTCAAGTTTCAGAGTATGTTCACAACCCAGAGGTACCAATACTACCAGCTAGTTGTACGGGAAGACACCTTAAAGGCTGGCGAAGTCTACCCACTGTAAATGACGAAGTTCGTCTCATGATTTCGTTGTAGACCCGCAGAAAGCCCATTACCCAGATGGTTCCTCAACATTTGTCCTCAGAGAACGTGCAGACTCTTGTTAAACCATTTGTGATGTTTTTCATTATAATCACCCTCAACGAAGAAAATGTCCCATCGGCGTGAGAGAGAACCAGTGTTGTGTCATTATGTCCAAAAAAGATGATAAAGAGGAAGACGTGAATGATAGAAAAGTATTTTGAACAAGAATAACCTGCAAGGTGCTCGAGGACATGATGAGGAGGCAGTTGATGAATACTTGTTTGGTATAAAAGATCTAGATTGAACGTCACTTGGAGTCAGAAGGAGAAGCTAGTGCATGATGACCACAGTGGATTTTTCTGAGCATCATCTTGAGGAAGAAGGGATTCGTGGACTGATTGAAGACCTTTGGTGCAGTTCCCCAAGGTAGACTGGTGATGAAGCTTAACGTCCAAGCTGGGGTTAGAGGAGGGCTGCTCAAGTTGGTTAACAGTAACCTAACTGGGAGAGAAGAGAGAGCACACATCACGTCTCAAGTTGAATGAGAGTGACAAGCTGGGTCTCAGGACTCTGTGCTGCTTTGTGTAAATGATTGATCAAACGATGTGGATTTATGGTAAAATTGATTAGTAAGTGCAGAACAGCATGGACTGCAAAATGGTACAAAGAGACATAGACAAGATGCAGCGGTCTTATAAATGGCTTATGAAACCTAACCTGGAAAATGCAAAGTCATAAGGAGGGGAACGGGCTCAGGCAGACCAGACTGTGGTTGCTTCATCAGGGAAAATAGATTAGACAAGTAGTATGTAGTTCGCCTGTGCCAAAATTGACCCGTTTCGTGCGCTGAGATGATCAGGAAAATGTACGCGACGTATAATTCGCCCTGAGCTGAAATATGCCACAGCAGTTTGAGCTTACGTGAAGAATCATAAAGAGTTCCTAGAGAGGGTCCAAAGGACTGCAACAGGAATGATGCCAGAATTGACAGGTTATGAGCTAAGAAAAGAGAAGGGAAGCCCTGAACCGACCCAGACTGGAAAGAGGAAGAGTTATGGGGAGACATACCATCTACATACAAGTTCTTAAGGGAATATGAGGACATTATCACGGAACAGTCTTGTGACATAAGAAGGTAAACCAAGTACAGCTGGAAGCTGGACAAGTGAAGAGTGCAGAGGGACGTTAAGAAGTATGTCTTTATCAACAGCGCTGTTAACTCGTGGAACAAACTAAGCAACGATCAAGTTAATGCGAGAACCAGAGGAAACTTCGAGAAGATATACGACACTAAGACGGGGACCCAAGCGTACTAATCTCCCTCATGGTATGCACGGCAGGTTGATAATACCTTGTCGCCCATCATCAACATTTCAGGACAGCTAGCTAGGTCCTCTGCCTCTGAAAATTTCAAATTTCGCAACTTCAGCCTCCTCTCGGTAGACTGATCATAAGCTTCCCAGGACTAACTGGACCACATTATTCATGTATGTCATTTCACGAGGAGAAACGAAGAGAATTCTAACCATAACTTAAATACACAGAATCTTGTACTCAGTCTTATGGAGACTTGTATTATTTCTGTGTCAGATAAACATATTGCCATCTCGATTTGTGTTCATATTTTTTCGTCTTTAAGTCACATATTATAACTCGGAGTCTATTCGATTATGATCGTTGAAGTAAGTCATGTTTGGCAAGACTTTGAACAAGACGTAGTTTAGTGAGAAATACAAAATTAGTATCTAGGCTGATCGAACTCGTTTCCTGGGTGCCGAGAACACAGTGCCGAAAATAAGATAATCCTTTGTCTTGATCAAGACTGGTGCTCAAGGGACTGTAAAATCTGCTCAAAGTCTCCTGGGAGTCTGCAAGTGAAAGTATGAGACGGAAGAAGAACGCAGAAAAAGGTTGGGTGATCTGATCATCAAGATATATGAAGGAGATTGATAGATATGTATGTCTCATCTTTATAAAGGTTGGTAGAGAATGATGAAATAATGATTAGAGATGATTGATCACGCCTGTTAGCAGGGACAAGTGCGAGTGATGGGTACAGGTGGCAGAAGAAGGAACCACAGTGATAGATACAAGTGGTAGCAGAAGGTATCTTATCAGTAGGTACATGTGGTAACAGAAGGTACCATACTGATGAGTACAAGCACTGCCAGCTGGTGGGTGGTGAGTGTAAGCGGTAGTGAAAGGTTCAAGAAGTCATAGTGTTGGTGAGTCCAAGTAGTGAAGGTAAGGCCTGGTTGGTGGACATGGTGGCAGGGGTCTGTAGAGCACACATTAGGACATCATTGCTGAACCTTGCTTCGCGCAGGGTGTGGCCCCCGGTAGACGGGTAAATAAGGGGAGAGTGGCGACCGGTGCGGGAGAGGCAACATGTAGTGTGTAGGAGGAGAAGATGGAGAGGAAGGGCGCCACGTAGTGTAGGAGGAGTAATGTCTGTCCCGTTGTGGGACGCTGGAGGTGGTGGCTGCCAAGTCACGGTTTTTTTTGGAGAAGGTGGAAGATACACTTGTCAGGGTTATGTAAGGCGAGAAATACCCCGCGTAGTGTATGAGGGAGGGAGATGTTCCTCACATTATAAGACGCTTTACACAGTGGATTAGGAAAGGCGTCCCTCCCACAAATTATGAAGGAGGGGCTCTTCTCAGAGCAGGTGATGAGGGCGTGCAGCGAAGCATGAGGTCAGCTAGGGTCACCAGTAGCTAATGATGGAGGTTGAGGTGGTGGACTGGTGCCAGTCTGCACCGACCTGCATTATCCGCCAGTACCTGATGCCCAGGTTAGCACTCGGATTTTCGTTAAACATGAAAACATTGTAAATATAGCCATCTTTTACAGCGTTCCCTGCTGGTCATGCCAGTCAACTCTCCTCGCTTACTGTTATGCCGTGGAGGTACATGGAGGTACATGGGAGAAAACCCTTCCTCTGCAGCCTATCACGAGGAACCTTTGACCTTCAGGTCACCTGTCTGAAGGTTGGGGGAAGCCTTTCACCTTTAGGTCGGGTGAGGGAGTGGGCCTTCCATCCTCAGGTGAGCTGAGGGTGCAAGAACCCTCACTTCCTGGTCTGCTACTGGGGAGAAAATCTCTGCACCATCAGGTCAGCTGGGATGGATCTTTTACCCTCTACTTCCACTATAAAACAACTATGGCCTTTAGCAGCAAACACTGGTACCATACATAGTTCCAACCTCCTGCGCTGAACTTTGGGAATAACGTACAGTTCGAACTCTTTGAGATAAACAGCGCAGCAGTGACGGCAGTGACTTCCAATGATTTCCTAATAGAATTCCAAGTGGTGATATGGAGAACGGCCTACGACATTTTTCTGAACTTGAAATTTGTCAACTGACGGCAAGCTGTCGGTGTTTCGCTTCATTTTAGCAGGTCTGGTGACTGCCACAAGTGTCCACTGCTGGGCACAGGCTGATGGGTAGGGTTTCGATCATCGTTCTCATCATGTGTTACCTTTATAGGGCTGTCCAGAGTAATTCAAGATGGCTGTGTAAACCTAATTATTTGTTCATCGTTGATAAAATTTATTAAGATTCAAGATAAGGGCACGTGAGCCAGAAAAGCTAAAAGGCTTCACCCAAAGTAATGAGAAGTCAGTTGGGAATAACAGAAAGTAAATAAAGTATAAGTGTGTTTACAATACAGCGAGCTGTACGAGTAAGAACACTTGGTAAACAGTAACTTCAATCGTGTCGTAAGATCCTCAAGTATAACAAATCCTTTAGTTCTCAGGGTTATCAAAGCAGAACAGCTTACGAAAGACACTTTTTCTTTTTTTCATGTGGCAATTTTTTCTAACGTCCGTCTGGGTCAGAGTCCTGATGTGTATGAAAGTTGAAGTGCATGAATAAAAATAGAAAAAGAGATAGCCAGTTCGAGGACGATGTAGGAGATGCCATGCGACCAAGCATGAAAAGTTGACACCATCTGACTTTGGGGTCATGCAGCCAACTGGTCAGGATTTCGGGTCAGTAAAAGGGGAAAGTTCGTGACCTGAGCTCGCCCCAGACTCTCGCTGGCCTTCATGTTGAGTCTTTGTAAGCAGTGTTCAGGATTGGTTTGATGACTTTGGAAGCGAGAGTGTGTCTCGGATCTTTCACCGCGAACATACTGCAAGCACCCTCAGCCCTGGGGCCCGTGAGGAGAGCAGCACGTTCGTGCACGGGAGACTCGGCGAAGTTGCAGCAACATTCAGGCGTGAGGTTGAGGCCAGCCTGGTGGGGTCTCCAGTATGTGCCTCATGATTATGGACTGCTTTTTGTCTGCTTATGTCGTTAGTATCACGTCTTAGGACTCGTTAATTCTAATGCATGAGTCTGGAAAATTAACACAAATACAAACACAATCGCGTGCACACACGTGCACATAAGGCTCCGTGGTGCACAAGTTGGCGATGTGAACTATGAATCTCACGGGTCCGCCCGGGTTCGAATCCTGGTAAGGGCAGACGGGTCACAGCCAACGCAACTGTTAATCCTCCCCATCGGGGTCGGTCAATAAATGGGTGCCTGGAGTAACTTAGGGTATATATATATATATATATATATATATATATATATATATATATATATATATATATATATATATATATATATATATATATATATATATATATAATGTGTGTGTGTGTGTGTGTGTGTGTGTGTGTGTGTGTGTGTGTGTGTGTGTGTGTGTGTGTGTACTACTACGCGTTAACATATGAAGGTATATCTGCCCCTTCCCCCATTAATGCTGTGAGATACGGTGATATGCGTGCAGACTCCAACACCGTAACGGTGGTTCATGTTTCAGAATTACAGATGTTACAGGAGCCCCTCTGAAACAGATTGATACCACCAGTGGCGTGCCACAGGGTTTTGTTCTAAGATAATTGCTCCTCCTGACTCCTACCTGACTATGGATACCGATGATGACAAAGTCACGAGGCAAGTTAAAGACAAAAGGAAGCAGGAGGATCACTTCAACGTACAAAGGGTCCCAGATGAGAGCTCCAAAGCTGGTCTGACACATGGCTGATGAAATTCAACCCGAGTGAATGTGGAGTAATGAGGATGGGACACAGTGAAAGTAGGCTTCGATATGAGTATCATCCAGTGGGAAATAAGCTGCAGGAGGCTGTGTGTGAGAGGCACTTGAGTGAAGATATTGTCTCTAGCTTGTAGCCAGAGTCCCACCTCAGGACAGTACTGGAGGCAAGCACTCTGCTGACTAGCATTAGTCTGACGCTCAAGTACGTGGATAAAGAAATGGTCAACAAACTCTTCATTCCTTACGTAAGACCAAACTTTAATATCCTTTTTGAGGTCGGTCATCGCACTCAAAGAACTAACAGAGAAGGTCTCGAGGAAAGTATTAAACTCGACACTAGAAAAGACCTGAGTGATAGGAAATGGTTGAAATCCCTAAATGTGTTCGCCATGGAAGAGAGAAGTGTAAGGGGTGACCTAATCACATCCTTTAAGGTTGATGTTAAAAATGATCAGGTCTTCGAAAGATGCAGAGACGGAAAACAGAGATAACGTTTAACCTGAAATTTGTTAGAAAAGAAGTAAAGTGATATTTTGATGGTGTGAGAGCTGTCGTTGTATACAATCATGTAGATGATGGCACTATGACTGTGGACAAGATATACGTGCAAGTGTAAAGAAGTTGTATGATGGTAGAGGAAGTTCAAGAGATGGAGCCCCACGAGTGTAGATCTTCCCCTCCAGTGTACAAATGGGGAATTACACACACACGCACACACACACAAATATATATATATATATATATATATATATATATATATATATATATATATATATATATATATATATATTATCATTATTATTATACTTTGCCGCTATCTCCCGCGTTAGCGAGGTGGCGCAAGGAAACAGACGAAAGAATGGTCCAACCCACCCACATACACATGTATAAACATACACGTCCACACACGTACATATACATACCTATACATCTCAACGTATACATATATATACACACACAAACATATACATATATACACATGTACATAATTCATACTGTCTGCCCTTATTCATTTCCGTCGCCACCCCACCACACATGAAATAACAACCCCCTCCCCTCGCATGTGCGCGAGGTAGCACTAGGAAAAGACAACAAAGGCCACATTCGTTCACACTCACTCTATAGCTGTCATGTATAATGCACCGAAACCACAGCTCCCTTTCCACATCTAGGCCCCATTAAACTTTCCATGGTTTACCCCAGACGCTTCACATGCCCTGATTCAATGCTTTGACAGCACGTTGATCCCGGCATACCACATCGTTACAATTCACTCCATTCCTTGCACGCCTTTCACCCTCCTGCATGTTCAGGCCCCGATCACTCAAAATCTTTTTCACTCCATCTTTCCACCTCCAATTTGGTCTCCCACTTCTCCTTCCCTCCACCTCTGGCACATATATCCTCTTTGTAAATCTTTCCTCACTCATTCTCTCCATGTGACCAAACCATTTTAAAACACCCTCTTCTGCTCTCTCAAGCACACTCTTTTTATTACCACACATCTCTCTTACCTTTTCATTCTTACTCGGTCAAACCACCTCACACCACATATTGTACTCAAACATCTCATTTCCAGCACATCCACCCTTCTCCGCACAACTCTATCTACAGTCCACGCCTCGCAACCATATAACATTGTCGGAACCACTATTCCTTCAAACATACCCATTTTTGCTTTCCGGGATAATGTTCTCGCCTTCCACGCATTTTTCAACACTCCCAGAACTTTCGCCCCCCTCCCCCACCCTATGACTCACTTCAGCTTCCATGGTTCCATCCGCTGCCAAATCCGCTCCCAGATATCTAAAACACTTCATTTCTCCAGTTTTCCTCCATTCAAACTTACCTCCCAATTGACTTGTCCCTCAACCCTACTGTACCTAATAACCTTGCTCTTATTCACATTTACTCTCAGCTTTCTTCTTTCACACACTTTACCAAACTCAGTCACCAGCTTCTGCATTTCTCACATGAATCAGCCACCAGCGCTGCATCATCAGCGAACAACTGACTCTCTTCCCAAGCTCTCTCATACTTGCCTCTCTCCAAAACCCTTGTATTCACCTCCCTAACAACCCCATTCATAAACAAATTAAACAACCATGGAGACATCACGCACCCCTGACGCAAACCGATATTCACTGAGAACCAATCAATTTCCTCTCTTCCTGCTTGTACATATGCCTTACATCCTCGATAAAAACTTTTCACTGCTTCTAACAACTTGCCTCCCACACCATATATTCTTAATACCTTCCACAGAACATCTCTATCAACTCTATCATGTGCCTTCTCCAGATCCATAAATGCTACATACAAATCCATTTGCTTTTCTAAGTATTTCTCACATACATTTTTTCAAAGCAAACACCTGATCCACACATCCTCTACCACTTCTGAAGCTACACTGTTCTTCCCCAGTCTGATGCTCTGTACGTGCCTTTACCCTCTCAGTCAATACCTTCCATATTATTTCCCAGGAATACTCAACAGACTTATACCTCTGTCATTTGAGCACTCACCTTTATCCACTTTGCCTTTGTACAATGGCACTATGCAAGCATTTCGCCAATCCTCAGGCACCTCACCATGAGTCATACATGCATTGAATAACCTTACCAACCATTCAACAACACAAGTACCCCCTTTTTTGATAAATTCAACTGCAATACCGTCCAAACCCGTTGCCTTGCCGGCTTTCATCTTCCGCAAAGCTTTTACTACCTCCTCTCTGTTTACCAAATCATTCTCCCTAACCCTCTCACTTTGCACACCACCTCGACCAAAACACCCTATATCTGCCACTCTATCATCAAACACATTCAACAAACCTTCAAAATACTCACTCCGTCTCCTTCTCACATCACCACCACTTGTTATCCCATCCCCATTAGCCCCCTTCACTGATGTTTCCATTTGTTCCCTTGTCTTACGCACTTTATTTACCTCCTTCCAAAACATCTTTTTATTCTCCCTAAAATTTAATGATACTCTCTCACCCCAACTCTCATTTGCCCTCTTTTTCAACTTTTGCACATTTCTCTTGACCTCCTGCCTCTTTCTCTTATACATCTCCCAGTCATTTGAATCATTTCCCTGTAAAAATCGTCAAAATGCCTCTCTCTTCTCTTTCACTAATGATCTTACGTCTTCATCCCACCACTCACTACCCTTTCTAATCTGCCCACCTCCCACGCTTCTCATGCCACAAGCATCTTTTGCGCAAGCCATCACTGCTTCCCTAAATACATCCCATTCCTCCCCCACTCCCCTTACACAAACAGATCTCTCTCTCTCTCTCTCTCTCTCTCTCTCTCTCTCTCTCTCTCTCTCTCTCTCTCTCTCTCTCTCTCTCTCTCTCTCTCTCACCCCTCCTAGGTGGTATGCAGCCCTGGACGGGAGAGCCATGTACCATACCGATATTGTTCGCCTGAGTATGTGGGAGAGTTAGTGACGGTTGTGCAGAGAGCCGACACTTCAGTCGTTATCAAGTGTCGTTCCTTTGCTCTTCTCTCTCTACCTCACCCACACGTGGGCTTTTTGGTATTCAGTCCACGATCTCTCCCTCTTATATGTAACACTTTACGGCACAGACTTCACACATGTTAAGTCTTCATTTTCTTGCGGTGAGCGCTACGCGCTAGTCCTAATTTCATTTTTTTTTTTTTGACATGATCTCGTGCCCAGTTCTTCTAAGTAATGAAGTATTGTGACTCCCTCTTTCCCGTATTGAAACAAAAAGTGTTCAAGTACGTCACTTTTGTAACCCTTGATATGTGAAATGATCTGGTCCTAACCTGCATGACGTCCTGCTAACCTGCATGACGTCCTGCTAACCTGCATGACGTCCTGTCAACCTGCATGACGTCCTGTTAACCTGCATGACCTCCTGTTAACCTGCATGACGTCCTGTTAACCTGCATGACGTCCTGTTAACCTGCATGACGTCCTGTTAACTTGCATGACGTCCTGTTAACCTGCATGACGTCCTGTTAACCTGCATGACGTCCTGTTAACCTGCATGACGTCCTGTTAACCTGCATGACGTCCTATTAACCTGCATGACGTCCTGTTAACCTGCATGACGTCCTGTTAACCTGCATGACGGCCTGTTTCCCTGGCCTGTTACCAAACACATCAGTTCCACCTTTACATCTGTACAATGACCAGACTGTTTCTCGTCCTGTTTTTTTTTTTTTATATAAGAATCATTATTTTCATCCATTACAACGGAAGTGTATAATATCTGGATTTTTTTATTTTGTCATGGCGTTGTTTTTATACTTTTTTTTTGCTTTTGTACACAAATATTGGGTAATTTCGTTCCATCTCGTTTTCATGTCGTTCATGTGATCATTATTTTCTTATCTAGATTGGCTTTTCTGTGTAGGTTATTAATGTGTTTGATTACCGACCTGTGTTTATAACTCTGACATCCGGTTTTATTACACTCGTATCTCTCTTACATTGATCATCATTTCACGTATTGTCATATTATTATATTATGGCGTTCGTGTATCATCTTTACCGTTATTTTATAATAAATGTTAAGTTTGTTTGTTGTTTGTTTCACATACTGTTGCCTAACAACAGTGTAAGACTCCCTCCCCCTACACTATAGACAAGTAAATTACAAATATGCAATTACAACATCCTCACATCTCAGCACTTCTCTCTCGCTGTTTTGCAAAGTGGAATTATAATCCCCATCTCGTCACTCCGTGTGTGTGTGTGTGTGTGTGTGTGTGTGTGTGTGTGTGTGTGTGTGTGTGTGTGTGTGTGTGTGTGTGTGTGTGTGTGTGTGTGTGTGTGTGTGTGTGTGTGTGTGTGTGTGTGTATGTGTGTGTGTGTGTGTGTGTGTGTGTGTGTGTGTGTGTGTGTGTGTATGTGTGTGTGTGTGTGTGTGTGTGTGTGTGTGTGTGTGTGTGTGTGTGTGTGTGTTGTGTGTGTGTGTGTGTGTGTGTGTGTGTGTGTGTGTGTGTGTGTATGTGTGTGTGTATGTGTGTGTGTGTGTGTGTGTGTGTGTGTGTGTGTGTGTGTGTGTGTGTGTGTGTGTGTGTGTATGTGTGTGTGTGTGTGTGTATGTGTGTGTGTGTGTGTGTGTATGTGTGTGTGTGTGTGTGTGTGTGTGTGTGTGTGTGTGTGTGTGTGTGTGTATGTGTGTGTGTGTGTGTGTTATATTTCCTATTGTATTGCATTATATCCGTATTTTCCTCTTACTTTATTACAAGAAACTCGTCCTCACTCGTCTTCTTCCTTGTTCTTATCGTGGTGTTCGTGACCTTGATATTTATCAATATCCCTTTGGTGTTAAAGGGTCTGCACTGTGCCGTTCTTTACTTCCCGACTGAGATCTGTTGCTCCTGGTGTTATGTGTAGTTGAGCGGCAGAGTTAAGTATTTCTGTTGTGCGGCTGTTGATTTCTTTCTCATTCTTTCATGATTTTGTGTAACATTTGCTACATCAATCTGCGAGTTTCTGATATCTTTCCCTATCACAAGCAGCCTGAAAAAAGACCAAATGGTATGTTACTGTTTACTCATCACCAAAAAGGCCTGAGTCACAGTATGATATCATGCTTGGCGTGGTCAGGGTGTGAATTCTAGATCGGGCAAAAATGATAAACAAATCACCACTGAAGGATTTACCTGGATAGCGGTAGGCACCAAAATTTTTGAAAGATTAGTAAAGAAGAAAAAGGAGAGGCTGAAAGAGGTAAATAACTGATTACATTTGAAGTGAAAGAGACTCATATACCAGATGTGAAAGAGACTCATATACCAGATGTGAAAGAGACTCATAAACCAGATGTGAAAGAGACTTATATACCAGATGTGAAAGAGACTCATATACCAGATGTGAAAGAGAATCATATACCAGAAGTGAAAGAGACTCATATACCAGATGTGAAAGAGACTCATATACCAGATGTGAAAGAGACTCATATACCAGATGTGAAAGAGACTCATATGCCAGATGTGAAAGAGACTCATATACCAGATGTGAAAGAGACTCATATACCAGATGTGAAAGAGACTCATATACCAGATGTGAAAGAGACTCATATACCAGATGTGAAAGAGACTCATATACCAGAAGTGAAAGAGGCTCATATACCAGATGTGAAAGAGACTCATATACCAGATGTGAAAGAGACTCATATATCAGATGTGAAAGAGACTCATATACCAGATGTGAAAGAGACTCATAAACCAGATGTGAAAGAGACTCATATACCAGATGTGAAAGAGACTCATATACCAGATGTGAAAGAGACTCATATACCAGAAGTGAAAGAGACTCATATACCAGATGTGAAAGAGACTCATATACCAGATGTGAAAGAGACTCATATACCAGATGTGAAAGAGACTCATATACCAGATGTGAAAGAGACTCATAAACCAGATGTGAAAGAGACTCATATACCAGATGTGAAAGAGACTCATATATCAGATGTGACAGAGACTCATATACCAGAAGTGAAAGAGACTCATATACCAGATGTGAAAGAGACTCATATACCAGATGTGAGAGACTCATATACCAGATGGGAAAGAGGCTCATACACCAGAAGTGAAAGAGACTCATATACCAGATGTGAAAGAGACTCATATACCAGATGTGAAAGAGACTCATATACCAGATGGGAAAGAGGCTCATACACCAGAAGTGAAAGAGACTCATATACCAGATGAAGAGTAAAAGAGCAAGAAAGAAGGAATGACCATTGAAAGATTACTGGAAGCTCTAGAAATGCCAGAAGCAGTTTCTGTGATATAGGAGAAGTAGTAACGATGATCAAGACATGAGGTAACGACCTGTTGTGGTTACGTTCGCTTTGGTTTCATTTATCGTGGAGGTCCTCAGGTGAAGGACGGAACTAAAACACAAGGTATAGTGGCGTGATGAACGTGATACACTGAGGGAAGAGGGAGAGAGGAGGAGAGACCACAGTCAAGAAGCAAAAACACACAAAAATAAGAGACCAAATGAAGTAAGCGGACGGAATAGCCTCGTCAGTACCGTAGATGTGGGTCTTGTAGTGTCAGGTTGGAAGTAGATGGTGAAGTAGATGAAGGAATTCAGTTGTGAAAGAACTGACAGAGAATGATAAAGACACAACTTAAAAAAGTGTACAGGAACATCTACACCAGTAAGTCAGTGAACACACTTGATCTCATCTTCACACATACTAGGATGAATATTGAATATATCACATATGATACACGTATGAAAATATCATATATGATACACAGGTGAAAATACTATATATGATACACGGTTGAAGATATCATATACGATACACAGTTGAAAATATCATATATGACACACGGTTGAAAATATTATATATAATACACAGTTGAAAATATCATATATGATACAGTTAAAAAAATATGCTCAAGTCTGATTATGTCGTGAATGAGAATGTTGAGAGAGCAGAGATGGGTTAAGATTTAAAGAGGAGATGTGATCGTAGAAACTACATAAAACCCAAGAAAGTCTCTGGTGACATAAAATAAGAAATAGAGTTCATAGTCAGGAACCAGGCAATCTGGTGTAAGATTCTGTGAAAAAAATATTCATTGAAGGAGCAAGAGCATTGCAACTTCTTGACTGAACTACAGAAGGAAGGTTAATAAAGAATGAGAAATGGTTGAGTAAAAGCCATTAAGAAGCAAAGGAACCTCACGATGCGCAGTAACGAAGATATACGCGTCACTTCAGCCAGTCAACATCTGAAGGTATAAAAGAGACAAGGTACGGATATGACGTGATGAGAAGGAAGGAAGGGAAATAGAAACTTTGGAAAGACGTTGGTTTCCAAGGCTGCATTAAATCCAAAAATTATCCATAAATTCATCAGAAATCAATTGTCTGTGAAAGAAGAGCTAATCAGGCTATAGGAATCAGAAGGAAGAATCGTTGAGGATGATGTAAGAACATGTGAGAAACTGAAAGACAAATTCAAAACTATTTTCACAGTGGAAGACGTTTTATCCCAACACCAGTGAGATGGTATGGGAAAAGGTTTGAAAAAGCACCGAGATAGATAGAATAGACAGTGGAAGAATACTAAAGGGGCTTGAACTATACAAGGCTCATAGCCCTAGTGAAATGTTACCATAAGTGCCGAAGTCTTGGGCAGATACACGTTACAAACCACTTGAAATACTGTTTAAGATGTTGCTGGAGGAAGTCAAAGTGCCAAGGGGATGGAAAAGAGTAAACTTCTAGCCTATCTATAACAGTGAAGGAAAGGGAGAGGCGCTGATCTCCCAGACGACTGTGGGCTGTAAGACGGTGGAAAAGATAAATCAATATGAAAAAGAATGACTCTCCATACAAGAAATGCCTGTATGAAAGACAACACCGATTCAGGAAAAGGAGGTCGTATATAACGAATCTTCGATTTCAACGAGAGAATAAACTGTTTTAGACAAAAGAGAAAGCTATGCGGATTGTTTATATTTGGACCGCCAGAGAGCATTTGACATTAAACAACATTGGAGGATGATTGATAGGCTGGATCACCAGGCAGGAATAAGGGGCAGACATCCTTCGACGGATAAAAGATAAAGTGGAAGAGAACAAAGGATACATGTCAGAAGAGCCTTCTCGAAACTGGTTGAGGTCACCAGTGGAATGCCTCAGGGTTTTATTCTGGGACCACTATTCTTCTTGATCTGTGAAAATTACTTTGCCAGAAAGTGTGGATTCCTTACTAAACTTATTTGCAGATGACGCAAAAGTCAAAAGAAAAGTAAAAAGATGAAAAGAAAAAAGCCAGGAGGCTGTCAGGAACTTAATAGAAGACTTGAACAGATTCTAAAGTTGGTCTGATGAAATTCCATCTGAGTGAAATAATGATGGTGGAATCACAGCGAAAGAAGGTCTGGATATGAGTAATATCTGTTAGAAAATAGAAAATAAACTGCAGGAATGTATGTTTGAGAGAAACTTGGGAGTCGACTTCGTCCCTATCCTGTCGCAAGAGTCCCACATTAGAACTGCACTCAAGCTCATGGATAAGAAAATTTTCAGCAAGCTGCTTACGGGCAACATAAGGCCAAAGCTTGAATATGCTTCTCATATCCGTTAAAAGCACAAAGAGCTAATTGAGAAGGCCCCAAGGAGGCCAGCAAAGATAGCATTAAGGAAGCAGATTTACAGGAAAAGGCCAGAAGCGTTATATTTGCCCATCATGGAAGAGAGAAGATTGAGGGGTGACCTGATCACACACAACTTTTAAAAATTTAAACCAGATTGATGACGTAGATTAAAACAAAAGAGAATAGAACATAATATTAAACAAGAAATTTGCACAATTTTTTTCAAGTATTTTGAAGTATAAGCTTGGTGAGTAAATGGAATGAATTGAATGATGCGGTAGTAAATGTAGAAAGCATACACAAGTTTAAAAAGTTGTATGATAATAGAGAAGGTTCAAGAGATGGGGCCTCACGAGTGTAAAACTCCCTTCCCTTGCTGTACAAGTAGGTTATCACATACAAACAATGTTTTAGTCATGAAACTGATAAATCAAGGCCATTCATAATTCATGATTTTCGTAGCTTGACGCCACCCTTCGTCCATCCCATTTCTCTTCCCTTACCCTCACAACTGTTTGCCATCGGAGCCAAATCATTATTCTCATTCTCTCCACAATTGTCTTTAGTCCCCTAGTTTGTTTTCTGGGTTGTATATTGACACTGAGGTCCTCCTCATACTGTCAGTTATCCAGTCTCGTGGCAATCTTGAGATGTTCAAGGATTCAGTTCCTTACGTCGCCGTTGGTTTAGCATTACTTGGGTTGGGTCCGTTTTCTTTCACTTCCAACCGTCGATTGTGGCTCTTTTCCCTTTCCAGCATCATTCCTGCTCGTGTCGGCATTATTTCTAATTCATTTTCATGGTCTCGCTGTTGTTCCACGATCTCTTCGAATATTCTTTGTCTCGGATAGAATGTTTTACTGTCTCGTATTGTTGATCCATACTACCACTGTCTGCTGTAGAATTATTTTGTTTCGTGTTGAGATTTTGTTAATGGTTTCTTTGTCTTTGACACTGTGTCTTGATGTTTGGTAATTATTTGTATTGTCTCAGTGTCTCGTGATCTTTAGGTTTTGTCTCGAGATATCTCCCCCCCCCCCCCCCACTACTAGACCTTGGAACTTTATACTCCCACATGTCTTTTCTATTCATAAAGAATAAAAAACACAGCAAGTTTTATGCAAGGACAATAATAGAGGCGGAAAACGAGACAGTTTAGCCTTTTACTGCTGCCCTTTTCAATAAGTCACTTGCTAAAGGAAAAGTTCCATATGAATGGAAATGGGACAACGTAACACAAACATTAAAGAAAAAGTCATTGCCCGAAAATTATCGTTCATCTTCCTTCATGAAAATTAACGGAAACCATCATGGGAGATAAAGCAGGATATCATTTAGAGGACCATCACTTAATTGATGTGGTTTTCGACGAAATTGTTCATGTTTGACAAATCTGCTTGAATTCTTTTATGATATAATCAACATGCATGAGGAAAGTAAAGCTGTTGTGACATGTCATCTGTTTAGATTTTCAAAAATATATTCGACAAGGTTACGCATCAAGGACTGCCAGTAAAAATTAAGCCATAGCGTACTGATAGGGTTCCACTAAGGTGCATGGGAAATTGGTTGACTGGCCATAAACAATGTTGTGATTAACGGTTAAGCATTAGACGTAACAAGTAGAGTGCCACACGGATCAGTATTGGGACTGGTTCTCGTCTGATATATATTAATGATAGTGATAATGGGCTACATTACAAGATATCAAAAATCGCTAATGATACAAAGCTGGGAACCAGATTAACAAATAAACTGAAGGTCTGCAGCTTCAAACTGACGTAGATAAACAGATGGACTGGGGTCATAGGTTGCAAATGCATTTTGATATTGGCAAGTGGGCAAAGTTTTACATAGCGATGACAAAAACGAAAAGTCAAGGTACAGTATGACTTCTGTTGAACTGCAAAAGATAAATGAAGAAAGCTTGGGCTTAGTGATTTCTGGTAACCTAATACTAAGTATGCGGTGCGCAGAAGTAGTGAGCAGAGCGAACAAAATTCTTGGATTCATAGGTACGACCTTCGAATTTAAGGAAGATCATCCTTACTTTTTACTGATCATTGGTTCGTCAACACCTTGAATGTTGTATTCAGTTATGGTCACCCTACCTGAAGAAAGACATAGACAGAATGGAGAGGAAGATATATATTTTTTTTTTTTTTTTTTTTTTTTTTATACTTTGTCGCTGTCTCCCGCGTTATATATATATATATATATATATATATATATATATATATATATATATATATATATATATATATATATATATATATATATTTTTTTTTTTTTTTTTTTTTTGTCTTTGTCGCTGTCTCCCGCGTTTGCGAGGTAGCGCAAGGAAACAGACGAAAGAAATGGCCAAACCCATCCCCATACACATGTATATACATACGTCGACACACGCAAATATACATACCTACACAGCTTTCCATGGTTTACCCCAGACGCTTCACATGCCTTGATTCAATCCACTGACAGCACGTCAACCCCGGTATACCACATCGATCCAATTCACTCTATTCCTTGCCCTCCTTTCACCCTCCTGCATGTTCAGGCCCCGATCACACAAAATCTTTTTCACTCCATCTTTCCACCTCCAATTTGGTCTCCCATTCTCCTCGTTCCCTCCACCTCCGACACATATATCCTCTTGGTCAATCTTTCCTCACTCATTCTCTCTATGAGCCCAAACCATTTCAAAACACCCTCTTCTGCTCTCTCAACCACGCTCTTTTTATTTCCACACATCTCTCTTACCCTTACGTTACTTACTCGATCAAACCACTTCACACCACACATTGTCCTCAAACATCTCATTTCCAGCACATCCATCCTCCTGCGCACAACTCTATCCATAGCCCACGCCTCGCAACCATACAACATTGTTGGAACCACTATTCCTTCAAACATACCCATTTTTGCTTTCCGAGATAATGTTCTCCACTTCCACACATTCTTCAAGGCTCCCAGGATTTTCGCCCCCTCCCCCACCCTATGATCCACTTCCGCTTCCATGGTTCCATCCGCTGCCAGATCCACTCCCAGATATCTAAAACACTTTACTTCCTCCAGTTTTTCTCCATTCAAACATACATCCCAATTGACTTGACCCTCAACCCTACTGTACCTAATAACCTTGCTCTTATTCACATTTACTCTTAACTTTCTTCTTTCACACACTTTACCAAACTCAGTCAACAGCTTCTGCAGTTTCTTACATGAATCAGCCACCAGCGCTGTATCATCAGCGAAGAACAACTGACTCACTTCCCAAGCTCTCTCATCCCCAACAGACTTCATACTTGCCCCTCTTTCCAAAACTCTTGCATTCACCTCCCTAACAACCCCATCCATAAACAAATTAAACAACCATGGAGACATCACACACCCCTGCCGCAAACCTACATTCACTGAGAACCAATCACTTTCCTCTCTTCCTACACGTACACATGCCTTACATCCTCGATAAAAACTTTTCACTGCTTCTAACAACTTTCCTCCCACACCATATATTCTTAATACCTTCCACAGAGCATCTCTATTAACTCTATCATATGCCTTCTCCAGATCCATAAATGCTACATACAAATCCATTTGCTTTTCTAAGTATTTCTCACATACATTCTTCAAAGCAAACACCTGATCCACACATCCTCTACCACTTCTGAAACCACACTGCTCTTCCCCAATCTGATGCTCTGTACATGCCTTCACCCTCTCAATCAATACCCTCCCATATAATTTACCAGAATACTCAACGAACTTATACCTCTGTAATTTGAGCACTCACTCTTATCCCCTTTGCCTTTGTACAATGGCACTATGCACGCATTCCGCCAATCCTCAGGCACCATGAGTCATACATACATTAAATAACCTTACCAACCAGTCAATAATACAGTCACCCCCTTTTTTAATAAATTCCACTGCAATACCATCCAAACCTCCTGCCTTGCCAGCTTTCATCTTCCGCAAAGCTTTTACTATCTCTTCTCTGTTTACCAAATCATTTTCCCTAACCCTCTTACTTTGCACAACACCTCGACCAAAACACCCTATATCTGCCACTCTATCATCAAACACATTCAACAAACCTTCAAAATACTCACTCCATCTCCTTCTCACATCACCATTTGCGCCCTTCACTGAAGTTCCCATTTGCTCCCTTGTCTTACGCACTTTATTTACCTCCTTCCAGAACATCTTTTTATTCTCCCTAAAATTTAATGATACTCTCTCACCCCAACTCTCATTTGCCCTCTTTTTCACCTCTTGCACCTTTCTCTTGACCTCCTGTCTCTTTCTTTTATACATCTCCCACTCAATTGCATTTTTTCCCTGCAAAAATCGTCCAAATGCCTCTCTCTTCTCTTTCACTAATAATCTTACTTCTTCATCCCACCACTCACTACCCTTTCTAATCAAACCACCTCCCACTCTTCTCATGCCACAAGCATCTTTTGCGCAATCCATCACTGATTCCCTAAATACATCCCATTCCTCCCCCACTCCCCGTACTTCCATTGTTCTCACCTTTTTCCATTCTGTACTCAGTCTCTCCTGGTACTTCCTCACACAAGTCTCCTTCCCAAGCTCACTTACTCTCACCATCCTCTTCACACCAACATTCACTCTTCTTTTCTGAAAACCCATACAAATCTTCACCTTAGCCTGCACAAGATAATGATCAGACATCCCTCCAGTTGCACCTCTCAGCACATTAACATCCAAAAGTCTCTCTTTCGCGCGCCTGTCAATTAACACGTAATCCAATAACGCTCTCTGGCCATCTCTCCTACTTACATACGTATACTTATATATGTACATATATATATATATATATATATATATATATATATATATATATATATATATATATATATATATATATATATATATCCTCCCCTCTCATTTTTTTTTTAAATTTTCCAAAAGAAGGAACAGAGAAGGGGGCCATATGAGGATATTCCCTCAAAGGCCCAGTCCTCTGTTCTTAACGCTACCTCGCTAATGCGGGAAATGGCGAATAGTATGAAAAAAAAAAAAATATATATATATATATATATATATATATATATATATATATATATATATATATATATATATATATATATATATATATCTTCCTCTCCATTGAAGGTTTGTTGAATGTGTTTGATGATAGAGTGGCAGATATAGGGTGTTTTGGTCGAGGTGGTGTGCAAAGTGAGAGGGTTAGGGAAAATGATTTGGTAAATAGAGAAGAGGTAGTAAAAGCCTTACGGAAGATGAAAGCCGGCAAGGCAGGAGGTTTGGATGGTATTGCAGTGGAATTTATTAAAAAAGGGGGTGACTGTATTGTTGACTGGTTGGTAAGGTTATTCATTGTATGTATGATTCATGGTGAGGTGCCTGAGGATTGGCGAAATGCTTGCATAGTGCCATTGTACAAAGGCAAAGGGGATAAGAGTGAATGCTCAAATTACAGAGGTATAAGTTTGTTGAGTATTCCTGGTAAATTATATGGGAGGGTATTGATTGAGAGGGTGAAGGCATGTACAGAGCATCAGATTGGGGAAGAGCACTGTGGTTTCAGAAGTGGGAGAGGATGTGTGGATCAGATGTTTGCTTTGAAGAATGTATGTGAGAAATACTTAGAAAAACAAATGGATTTGTATGTAGCATTTATGGATCTGGAGAAGGCATATGATAGAGTTGATAGAGATGCTCTGTGGAAGGTTTTAAGAATATATGGTGTGGGAGGCAAGTTGTTAGAAGCAGTGAAAAGTTTTTATCGAGGATGTAAGGCATGTGTACGTGTAGGAAGAGAGGAAGGTGATTGGTTCTCAGTGAATGTAGGTTTGCGGCAGGGGTGCGTGATGTCTCCATGGTTGTTTAATTTGTTTATGGATAGGGTTTTTAGGGAGGTGAATGCAAGAGTTTTGGAAAGAGGGGCAAGTATGCAGTCTGTTGTGGATGAGAGAGCTTGGGAAGTGAGTCAGTTGTTCGCTGATGATACAGCGCTGGTGGCTGATTCATGTAAGAAACTGCAGAAGCTGGTGACTGAGTTTGGTAAAGTGTGTGAAAGAAGAAAGTTAAGAGTAAATGTGAATAACAGCAAGGTTATTAGGTACAGTAGAGTTGAGGGTCAAGTCAATTGGGAGGTAAGTTTGAATTGAGAAAAACTGGAGGAAGTAAAGTGTTTTAGATATCTGGGAGTGGATCTGGCAGCGGATGGAACCATGGAAGCGGAAGTGAATCATAGGGTGGGGGAGGGGGCGAAAATTCTGGGAGCCTTGAAGAATGTTTGGAAGTCGAGAACGTTATCTCGGAAAGCAAAAATGGGTATGTTTGAAGGAATAGTGGTTCCAACAATGTTGTATGGTTGCGAGGCGTGGGCTATGGATAGAGTTGTGCGCAGGAGAGTGGATGTGCTGGAAATGAGATGTTTGACGACAATATGTGGTGTGAGGTGGTTTGATCGAGTAAGTAATGTAAGGGTTAGAGAGATGTGTGGAAATAGAAAGAGTGTGGTTGAGAGAGCAGAAGAGGGTGTTTTGAAATGTTTTGGTCACATGGAGAGAATGAGTGAGGAAAGATTGACCAAGAGGATATATGTTTCAGAGGTGGAGGGAACGAGGAGAAGTGGGAGACCAAATTGGAGGTGAAAAGATGGAGTGAAAAAGATTTTGAGTGATCGGGGCCTGAACATGCAGGAGGGTGAAAGGCGTGCAAGGAATAGAGTGAATTGGAACGATGTGGTATACCGGGGTCGACGTGCTGTCAATGGATTGAACCAGGGCATGTGAAGCGTCTGGGGTAAACCATGGAAAGTTGTGTGGGGCCTGGATGTGGAAAGGGAGCTGTGGTTTCGGTGCATTATTACATGACAGCTAGAGACTGAGTGTGAACGAATGGGGCCTTTGGTGTCTTTTCCTAGCGCTACCTCGCACACATGAGGGGGGAGGGGGATGTTATTCCATGTGTGGCGAGGTGGCGATGGGAACAAATAAAGGCAGACAGTATGAATTATGTACATGTGTATATATGTATATGTCTGTGTGTGTATATGTATGTGTACATTGAGATGTATAGGTATGTATATGTGCGTGTGTGGACGTGTATGTATATACATGTGTATGTGGGCGGGTTGGGCCATTGTTTCGTCTGTTTCCTTGCGCTACCTCGCTGATGCGGGAGACAGCGACAAAGCAAATAATATATATATATATATATATATATATATATATATATATATATATATATATATATATATATATATATATATATATATATATATATATATATATATATCTTTCTTTTCTTTCAAACTATTCGCCATTTCCCGCATTAGCGAGGTAGCGTTTAGAACAGATGACTGGGCCTTTGAGGGACTACCCTCACCTGGCCCAATTCTCTGTTCCTTCTTTTGGAAAATTAAAAAAAAAAAAAATGAGAGGGGAGGATTTCCAGCCCCCCGCTCCCTCCCCTTTTAGTCGCCTTCTACGACACGCAGGGAATATGTGGGAAGTATTCTTGCTCCCCTATCCCCAGGGATATATATATATATATATATATATATATATATATATATATATATATATATATATATATATATATATATATATATATATATATATATATATATATATATATATATATATATATATATATATATATATATATACATATATATATATATATATATATATATATATATATATATATATATATATATATATATATATATATATATATAGAGAGAGAGAGAGAGAGAGAGAGAGAGAGAGAGAGAAGGGGGAGGGGAGGAGGTGGTACAACGTCGAGCCACCAAGATGATTCCTGGACTGAGAACAAATTTTACGAGAGCAGATTAAACGACTTGAATCTATTTAGCTTAGAAACTAAGAGAGAGCTGAGATGTGATCTAATACATGCATTCAAAATTATCAAAGGTTTTGATACTCTTGATCTGTCGCGTCACTTAAGAGTAGATTCATCTGATTTCACAGGTCGTAATGTATACAAACACGTGGGCAAACGTTTTACCTCGAATGAGGTTCTTCTGAAGGACTGCTTACATATGATGCAATCTGCAATTACAATGTCTGACAGAAGTGCAATGAATGTGTTTAAGAAGAGCCACGATAAATATTTCGCTTCAAATCCACGACTTAGTCACTTTTTGTGAATTATCTGTATATCTTTCCACTTTTACAATACTAATCTGTGTTTCTGACATCTTCCACACTCAGAAACAACTTTGAAAGGACTGAATGGTCTTTTGTTGTTTGAATTCCTCTGTAGACTACGTTATGTCGCTTAAAAAGACAGATTTTCCACTTCCTGAAAAAAAACATTTTTCCTCTTAAATATTTCTCCCTCTCCTGAACCTCTTTTTATACTTCAATTAAGGCCTTGTCACATGTATACTTTCGCCCGTGACTGAAACCCTCAGCATAACAAAGAAATATTGTGATCACGTTTAGGGTTTCCCTTTGTCAATTGATGTGCCGTGTTGTTTGGTGTTTCACTGTCTCGTCTCAATATCTCGTAATGTTATCTAGTGTTTCCATGTCTTTTTGTGTGTCGTGATGTTTAGTGTTTCACTGTCTCGTCTCAATATCTCATAATGTTATCTAGTGTTTCCATGTCTTATTGCGTGTCGTGATGTTTAGTGTTTCGATGCCTCGTCAGCGGTATGAAAATTTTCGGAGCTTCGGGTCCCTCAGTTGAGTCCAATTGAATGTCTAAATGTCGTACTTCGATCCTATCTATCATCTGGAGTGGAAGAGAACACTTTGCTATCATACAACATGGAGACTATGTCTTTCTATCTATCTATCCATCTATCTATCTATCTATCTATCGCCTGAATTGGCAGAGAATATTACGATAATGACTGTATACAGAACACCACTCAACGACCGTTATTATGCTCATGTGTTCCACAGGAAACGCCTCAGGATTCTTCATGATGTGTATCTTACGTAGTGTTTGCCACTGGGTATCAATCATTTCGTACAATCGTACACCTTTCAAATGACGTCATGTAATTTACTACTAACTTTTTTGTCGACTTAATGGGAAACAAACTTTCAGTCAGTGGTGAGAGTAGGGACAGAGATGTGTGGTGGCAGAGTGGAGCAAGTGGTGTCAGGAGCCAGAATGGGCCACCTTCGCCCCTCCATATACACACACACACAAACACACACACACACACTGCACATCCTGGCCTCCCTGAGGAGAGAAGCATGCCATCCGGTGTGGTTGTGAAGGAGGTTAGGGGCGGGCGAGCGGGCGTGCACTTCTCGTGTCGTGGGGAAGTTGACCCTGAGGGAGATGTGTGTGTGTGTGTGTGTATGTGTGTGTGTGTGTGTGTGTGTGTGGGGCGCCAGAGCAGGCGGGGCAGGTCCCCGTTATGTGTGTACCAGCCTGGGCGGACCGTGGTGACTCATGCGGCACAGACACAGTGGGACACGAGGGAGAATATGACTGATGATGATGATGATGTGATGCATGGGAAGAGTGATGGTGATACCAGGAAAGATTATAGTGATGATGCAGATAATGGTGATGATGATGATGATATTGATGATGCCGTTGTGAATAATGCAGTTGATGGTAAGAAGGATAGTGGTGATCATTTCTCTAATTGATGATGAGATGAAGATGGAGATACTGATGATTATATGATGAAAGTGATAATGATGCTCATAACAACGAGAGAAAAGTGATAAGTAATGATATGTGATGAAGCAATTATGGTCGACTCATCAAATCTTCAGCAGTATGACTGCCGGCCTTGTAGTTGGCGGAACGTTGGCCTCCAGCCAACAGTACTGGGTGACATAGGCGGGACTGAACGAGTGTAAGGGTGTCAGAAGAGTGGGGTGAGGCCGCTGCATTCTCATGGTGAGGGGACGAAGGTAACGAGAGAACACGGGGACAGAGGCCAGAGGTAGGTGAGAGTATAGGCACAAGGGAGACAGAAAGTTGAGCATGGAGGGAGGAGAAAGAAGGGAAGAGAGTGGCAGGAAAGACGTTGTCACTCCCAATGTAATTCATCTTGGTGCCTTCACTTGGAGGACATCCCACGGTGGTAAGAGAGATGCAGCAGGAGAAGAGAGGCGGCGGTGTGGGAGGGGACACCCACGGAGGTAGGTGAGGTACATAGGAAGAAGAGATGCGGTGGTGTGTAAGGAGAGACCCGAGGTGGTAGGTGAAGTACGGGAGGAGGTATTCTAGGATAGAGAAAAGCAAAGTCTGTAGGAGGCGAGGGAGTGACTGACCAGGTTTTGACACCAGTCGTCTCCCTTCACTTGACATTGTTAAAGGCAACCTCGCACTGAGGGCGTGGTTGTTGTGGGCGTACGTGCTGGGACGAGTGTGATGTGAGGACTTGTTTGTTGTGGGTGTGGATGATGTGGGCGTTGTCGTCGCCGTCTTGATTGTACTGAGCTTACAGACAGGTGTCGTTGTTGTTGTTGCTGATGTGATATTTGCATGCGCTGTAAGTCCAAGGATGTTGTGGTAGATGTAAGCGGGGGAGTTGGAGGCGTGCGTCGCTGATCCCTAGGGCGGAGAGCGGGATTTCCAGGGGGCTGACGGGTGGGGAATACAGCAGACCATATCTTCAAAGCCATCCACTTCCACCCCAACCCTAGTTGAGTGAGCACACGATATACTTATCTTTACCACAGACATGAACCACTCAGTGTTACTCGCTACCTGCGTTACGCACTTGAACAAGACAGGATAGCATCCAATCTTTACTGTGACACACACACACACACACACACACACACACACACACAAACACATACACACACACACTCACACACACAGTTGAGGTGCAGGGATGCATCAGTCACTCACCGTGGTCGTATTGTCGCAATGCCGAACGATCAGTTGGGCTCCCGGATCCTCAGTCGTTTCTGGATGGCAGCGGTGCAGGAGTAGGAGAGATACTGGAGGATGAGGAAGGATTCTGGGGTGGGAGGAATGTCAGGTGAAAGATGAGGCACTGGAGAGGCTAGCAACATGGAGGTTCGGTTCACCGGACAATAAACTTTGTGTCGCAACAGTAGCTGCTACACCTTCCCTCAGTTATGGCTGAGGGCGTGAAAGTAATTTCACTTTAAAGCTGGAAAGAGCCAGACTCGCGGACACAAGAAGAAGAGTCAGCTTATCGCAGTGAGCGTCAGTATTGTAAACCTCTACATCTACTGGCTGATTCACGGATATGGTCTTCGGTCTGGCTTTTGCCATCAGTGTTTTTATCGTCTTGTATTGCTCATTTCCCATCGCTGGCACCACTGACGCATGCACGATAAGACATGCGGAGTCACGCGCACTCTGTGGGCCGTGACACGTCTCGACTTTTTCTTATGCATCGCATTCGACTATAGCAACTCCCTGGTTCCAGTGCAGTTCAGTGCGGTCCGTATGGCAGTATTTCAAGAGATTGATGACGAAGTGCGCAGCACATCAGAATATCACCGAACATCTGAACTGTACGTATCACAGCTGAGGCCAGTGTTGCTCATCTGTTGGATAGTTTTGCAGGTTTACTTTCATTCTGGTTAACGGTGTTGCAGCTACGTTAGATCTCTGGCTCGTCTCGTGGAGGAGGTAGTGAGGATTGGTGGTTTTCGCAGAAACGGAAATTGAATGTATGTCAATCCCGTCAACAGTGAAGTATGTTGCAGAAGGAGTTAGGTCAAGTCCGTTTGAAAAGACCCACAATAGCGAAGGAACAGCTGATCCCACAGACCTTGCACAACAAAGAGGTTCCACTCTGATACCATCGTGCGGTCCCAGTCGTGGTGCTGCCCTTTTTTCTCTTTCTTTTGCCATGACCACAACTGCTGTGGTAACACCGCCCCGTGCCACACCGACGGAACCAAGGGCTGTGTATCCCGCCTGCGTGAGATGCTTTGATGCAGCAGTGAAGTCTGTGTGTTGGGCACGAGGCAAAACGGTATCTAGAAGTGGTCTCTCTCTCTCTCTCTCTCTCTCTCTCTCTCTCTCTCTCTCTCTCTCTCTCTCTCTCTCTCTCTCTCTCTCTCTCTCTCTCTCTCTCTCTCTCTCTCTCTCCTGCCTGTTTCCCATCCGGCGTGTTGCCGAGGGAGTGGAGGCTGGGGAGATACAGCCGCTTACTTTGCTGTCCTCTTCTTCTACTGCTTTTAAGGGGAATGCATCTTTTTCAGCAGTGTTAAAAGGCCAAACCACCTTGCATGGACCTTGGGGGTTTATGGTCTGCGCTCTCTCTCTCTCTCTCTCTCTCTCTCTCTCTCTCTCTCTCTCTCTCTCTCTCTCTCTCTCTCTCTCTCTCTCTCTCTCTCAAATGATTCATTGATCAGCTGCTTCAGTACAGTGTCTGTATCACTGACGTCAGTTGAACAATAATAAACTCAGAGGGAAAAATTGTCTGATGATTTTAAGTTAAAGGGACACGTAGAGAAAAGAACATTACATATGGGAATAAAGCATAATGGCAATCAGTAATAAAGAAGGAAATATAATCAAAACTAATATTGTAAGGAGGAAAAAAAGGCAATAGAAAGAGATGACAGTGTTAGTAATACAATTTGTTGATGCATTACCATTATTGCTGAGAAAAGAATGCAACGAAACATAGTGTCAAGATTATGGTAACAAACTGAAGATATAATGAGCATAGTAAGCAAATGCAGTATAAAGAAGTGGGTAGGGTTACAAAAAAGGCAATTATGCATGTACAGCAGGATATATACCCTCCAGCAAAATTATCAAGAAACAAACACAAACTGTGTGCACGGATAATACAACAGCTTGAAATTCGTCCGCCCTGCTTATATGGGAAATGTGTACTGTGTTATTTTCTTTATGTTGGAGGCTCCAGTCACGTACACAAGTAAACATCAAGGCCGAACCTTAATTGAAAAATGGAGATAATTGTGAAACGGAAAAAGACAAGACAAGGGAATGTATTTGAGTATTTTGGAGGACGTGAAAGATCTGTCTGTTGAAATGTGCCAGATCATAGTTATTGGGAAAGACACGAAAAGGGAGAGAATTCCAAAGCTTCGACGTGCAGAGAAAGAAGCAGATCTCACAGCGGCCTACCCTTGAGTCGCCGATTGCCACACAATAATCATGTGACGCAGCAGCTTGCCAAGTGTAGGCACACAAGCAGCTAGCTCTCGGAGGCAAAAACCAAAGTAATACCTATAAAAGAGGGAAAGTGAACCAACATTGCGGCGCAGGGCAAGGGGGTCAAGCTTGGAAGTTAACCTGGGACAGTTTATAAGTCGAACCACTTTTGACTCAACTCAAATAAGTAAGGATACAGAGTTAGAACCACCCCAAATATGAGAGCAGTACTCCATACAAGGACGAATCAATCCATTGTATAAACGGAGCAACTGTTCCGAAGAGAACATCTAAACAGGACACCCAGTTTCTTAGAGGTAGACTTAGCAATTCTTTGCTATACCAAGTATGTTCATTAAGTCAAGAGGTGGAATTACAGAACCTTAAAAGAGAGACGGGAGTTTTGAGTTTTCGATAGAGAGATGAGTAGAAACTGGGTCTTGAAGGCATTAAACTTAACAAAATTTTGTTTGCCCTCCTGACATATCCTGTTCAAGTCTGAGTTTATTGAGGAAGTTGTGTCAAAACGAAGTGCAGATCGAGTGAGAGAAGAGGGAGCAGAATCGAAGGATTATGATTATTAATGGAGGAGAGGAAATCGTTGAAAAAAAGAGAAAAAGTGTAGGGGACAAGACAGAACCTTGAGGGACACAGCTGTTTTTCCAGAAAAGGTGAGGAGACTGACGCATCAATGACCACAGAGATAGATCGGCCGGAGAGAAAGCTAGATATGAAGGAGCAAAGTGAGGGATGGAAGCCAAAAGAGGGGAGCTTAAAGATGAGATCCTGATGCCACGCCTTGTCAAAAATTCTTTGGATATGTCAAGGGCAACTACACATGACTCCTTAAAACCTTTCAGAGATGATGAACAGATATTAATATGATAGGAAAGAATATCACCAGTGGATGTTACCTTACGGAAACCATACTGGTGATCAGAGAGAAGACTGATTTTCGAGGTGTTTAAGGATATGGGAGTTGAGGAGGGATTCAAAGTTTTTGGAATTGGTAGATGTCAAAGCAATAGGACGATAGTTAGAGGGGTCAGAAAGGTTACCCTTTTTAGGCATGGGATTTATCAATGCATGTTTCCAAGGAGAAGTAAAAGTTATGGTTTTAAGTAGAAACGGAACAGACGAGCAAGAACAGGTTCATAGGACCACTCATCAAGTACACGGGGATGGATCCCATCAGCATCATAAGCCTTGCTTGTGTCCAGAGAAAGAAGCGCTTTTCAGACAATCCGAAAAGAGATTACGGTAAGAGGCATAGGATTGGTAAGAGGAGCATCAGGGGGTGAAGGAATGTTAGAGTCATCCAAGGTAGAGGAGAAACGGAAATCAAAGAGAGTTGCTTTGTCTACGGGAGAGACAGCTATAGTACCATCAGAACGAAAAAGTGAAGGAAAGGTGAGCGACAGAAGTTTAGAGATGCCCTTAGCTAAAGACCAGAAAGACCTACCAGTGGATAACGAGGAGAGGTTATGGCACCTCCTTTGAATAAAGGGGCGTTTTGCCTTACGGATAACGTGCTTGCAACGTTTACGGACTGTGATAAAAGCTGAATGGGAGCTTGAGGAAGGAGAGTTTTTCCAATTCCGGTATGTCTGATCTCTTGTCTGAATGGCCTCAGAACAGGAACGGCTGAACCACGGATTGGATGAAGAAGTCGTCTTGGAGGAGGAGGGGATAAATGTTTTCATTTCTGCAAGAATAACCACTGCTATGTGTCTAGCGGACACGGAAGCCTCACCACATAAGAAACAGTAATCTACTCAAGGAAAGTCAGAAAAGAAGTTACGTAAGTTATTGCAGTCAGCTTTGTTCAGATGCCAGTTTTTCCGCTTAGAAGGGGCTGGTGGATGGGAAACTGCCATTAGAATAGATACGTTTATGAGAGTGATCAAGGGAACCAACTGTAGGGGAGATTGTGCATTTACAGCGGGATGGCCTAGAGGTGAAAAACAAATCCAGAATATTAGAAGGGTGGTCACAGCGGTCAGGAATATGGGTAGAGTCGGAGATAGTTTGCTCTAAATCATTGAAAGTGGAGAACGTGAGGGTTTCAATCCCACAACCATCCGTATGGGAGGAATTCAACCATTCCCTATGGTGAACGTTGAAATCCTCGAGGTAGAAGATGTCACAGTTTCATGGCAGGAGTTTAGATAGTCGAAGAAGGATATAGAGTAGACAAAGGAAAGCTATAGACGAAGCAGAGGAAAGGAGTTAGTAGAGAGACAGACCTTCAGCCACATAACATCATAGTTTGGAGGCTCGAGGTCCTTGAGGCATATGGTAAGTGTATTTATGTTGGAATAAGCACAAATGCCACCTCTGAACCGGAATTGTGAGTGGAGGTTATAGTTAGATATAAAAAAGGGACAAGTGAGAACATCATTAAACAACTGTGTCTCAGAGAGAAGTAAGATATTATGAGAGGTACTGGACAGATGGTGTTCAACTGAGGTGAGGTTATTAGACAGACCACAAATGTTGGAATAGTGAATAGAAAAAGAGAAAGGTCTCACAGAGAGGGAAATGTCGTTAAAGAGGCCGGTACTACTACTGCTAGAGCCTTCCCTCTCACTGACTGTAGAGTCAGACAGAAACCCGGAGATTCTTAGCACCCCATGATGCCGGGGGTTAGGGGCCATAGATTTGACGGAATCTGTCATGATGATACTCATGAAAGCTTGAGTGAACAGGAATTGGCATGAACACTTATGTGAAAAAAGTAATAATGATGAGGAAGGTTTGAGTAGGTCTGTGGTGCTTGTAAGACGAAGATGGTAGGACTAACCCGGTAGTCCTGTTTTGATGAGTCAGAAAGTCAGACCAGCAATCCTGACATGGTGTGTGTAAGATGGTTCCGGCCACCACTTAAACGCTCCTCAGTAGTGCTATCCTGGGCGGCTGTTGTCAACATCGTACTACCTAATGGGTTGCTCCAAGGGCGGGGGACGGGATGATCCTCGAGTTAGCTGGGGTACTGGTAGGGGCCAGTACACTACAACTTAAGCCTCCCCTCTCACTGGTGACAGAGCCACACAATAAAGTGCAGTCAACACATCCATTTCATTTATTTAACTTCAGTACAATCCTGTTCTAATCGACTCTCACTATATAGAAATTTGGCTTCTAACTAGCCGTCTGGACCCCAGTGGACTAAGTTTTGAATCTAAAGAAACTTTCTGTCAAAGTTTGTTACACCTCAAACTTAGTCCGTTCAGGTAAGGTCTCTTCGGACTGAGTTTGGGATGCATAGTGCATTAGCTCCTCTCACACCTTGTTCTGGGACGCTGGGGATCCAGAGAACATGTGACAGCCGGTTGTACATCCCCTCAATGCATCTTGTCTTTATTTCACGAACATACAAGTTTTTGTCTCTGCACATACAGTATACAAGTAGCTTGACACTGATTTAGTACAATTAGATTATGCTATATATATATATATATATATATATATATATATATATATATATATATATATATATATATATATATGTATACTCTTTCTTTTTCTTTCAAACTATTCGCCATTTCCCGCGTCAGCGAGGTAGCGCCAAGAACAGAGGACTGGGCCTTTGAGGGAATATCCTCACTTGGCCCCCTTCTCTGTTCCTTCTTTTGGAAAATTAAAAAAAAAAAATGATGAGAGGGGAGGATTTCCAGCCCCCCGCTTCCTCCCCTTTTAGTCGCCTTCTACGACACGTAGGGAACACGTGGGAAGTATTCTTTCTCCCCTATCCCAGGGATATATATATATATATATATATATATATATATATATATATATATATATATATATATATATATATACACTAGAATGTGTATGTTCAGATGACAGAGGGTGTTATGTGAATCAGATCTGAGCGAGACGTCATACTGAATCTGTACGGATGGCGGAGAATGATGAATGATGAAGATAATGTGTATAAATATACAAAGTCTAGTAAGTGAGAACTCTGGACTAAAAGTGAATTAAGTCAATGAAAACGAAATGGACAACAACACACTCGTGCTCCACGTGACATGAGGAGCTTGGCACAGTGAGACATCTCAAACAAAGTGAACCAAACTTGAAAAAGCGATTAATGAAACCCATTCATTAGCCCATAACTCTGGGATATACGTACGTCATTTTAATGCCAGGAAAGAGAATAGTCACTTTTGTTCTCGATTTTGCAAAGGCATTTTACAAAATAAACCACATGATAGGAGAGGAATATGATCTATTTTGACAGAAAAGAAGTTCAAAGTGGTAAAAAAAAGAACAATGTTGAAGATGTGTTCTCCAGGCTGCCATAAAGGATAAGTGTTAGCCTTAGTATCTTTATGTGATTTGTGATTGTTCCGTGTGTGTGTTATGGGGAAAGAGTGTCACACTAGGTAGCTCCGTCTCTTGACCTTGTATATGTGTACCACAAACACACACACACACACACACACACACAAACCCTAGCTAATCATGCCAGTTGCCAATTTCATTAACCAACCCTTGGGGGAGGAGGATAAAGAGCTTGGTGGACTGTGAATCGGCTGCCTCGACCAGGGTTCGATCCCACGCGGGTTGGATCCCAGATGGCCTGTGTCTGTCGGTAACGCTAACCTCAACACCATGGAGGTGGGCGGTTAGAGAATTTGAAAATAGAAAAGTAAAAAGAAGAAAAAAAATTAGACTTAGGAGCTTTTCTTACGACACCAGAAGATTATAAACTAGGCCGAAGTGACGCATGATGGATTCTAACGAAGATAAACATGAGAAAACACGTTATACACGAGAAGCGAAATTGAATGCTTCTGTCTCATACGGTCAGCAACAAAACACATTGAAACAAACAGATTGAAGATAATTCAGAAGCACTTCACTTGCGAAATCGAAGGGAGGGAACGTATCAGCTCCCATGACAGAACCGAGACCTGTAGATTTGAAAGGTGAGTGAGATTATTATTGACGGATGACAACAAATAGGTGTCATAGAAAACGTATTGAACCTAAAAACATGTCAGAAAGAAAGTTACAAAGTTATTACATCAGCAGGAATACCAGGGAACGTACCGAGAGAGAGAGAAGAGATCCTAGTTAGATATTTCGAACGGCTGTTCACTACCCTGCTGGGGGGAAATGAGAGCCATGCGTGGAACAACAGTCGACACCCTTTTTAAAAGAGAACTTGACGTGTGGTTACATTCATTCCCAGCTGAACCCACGATAAATTATTGTATGATACGGACGGCAGCAGAGAGGAACAGGAGTGTTCATCAAGGGAGACGGTCGGCGACGCAACCCGCATGGCCATACAGTTGGGCAGAACTCGTGGAAGGTACGTTCTCTCTCTCTCTCTCTCTCTCTCTCTCTCTCTCTCTCTCTCTCTCTCTCTCTCTCTCTCTCTCTCTGAGTTAGCTAGCACTTAAGTGGCTATCAAGTTTCACTCCCTTGGCCCCGCTACGTTGTCTTTTCTTGCTCTCCCTTACCCAAATATGGCCACCTGACATTCACTTCACAGACCTATAAACTCTCCATCTCTCACCTAACACTTGTCAACGCGTAACTCACATGACGCGTTCTATGTAACTCTAGATTTTCCTGTGGTGACGGCGCTACCCGCTGGTCCTGCCTTGTAGCAAGATTTCGTCGTTAAGTAAGCGTAATCTCTCTCTCTCTCTCTCTCTCTCTCTCTCTCTCTCTCTCTCTCTCTCTCTCTCTCTCTCTCTCTCTCTCTCTCTCTCTCTCTCTCTCTCTCTCTCTCTCTCTCTTTCTCTCTCTCTCTCTCTCTCTCTCTCTCTCTCTCTCTGCAGATTGGTTATACACTTCATCAAGAGTGAAAGGTGTCCACCAGCAACCTTAGCGTCCTGCAGAAGCCTTCCCGTTGACTCCTAACCATTATGAAACACTTCCCGCCATCATCGTAACCGGTTTGGGGAACGACGCTCTTGACTGGTGTTCACAGTAGCAAATACAAACTTGTTTCTAACCTTTGGGAAAAGTAACCTGCTGACCTCAGGAAAATTATAAGTACAGTCACTGGCAAGAAAAAGTATAAGTGACGATTGTGGTGTGTGTGTGTGTGTGTGTGTGTGTGTGTGTGTGTGTGTGTGTGTGCACGCGCGCGAGATGGAAGTACACGTGAAGTTTTGGGTAGTTTTGTGTCTTAACCACTTACCATTTTCAACGACAACTATCCTCTCAGCCATTTCCCCTCCCCCTTGTGTCTCGCGTCTCCCCACGAGCTGCCTCAGCCTTCTGTTTGCTGAGGGCCGCACACTCTCAGCTCCGGACTCTCCTCAGGCACGCAACCGTCCACGGACCAGAGCTGATGTGGCTTCTAGAATGCAACTCTTCATATTAACGAAGTGAACCATTAGATACTGAGGCATAAAGAAAAAAGTTGAAGATGAACGAAATTTCGTAAGATCGCCAAAATCATCAGTATGATACAATTAAGAGCAGCAGTCGAGTCAAAGTGAACGCAAACCATTCGGTTCACAGCGCCAGAGAACTGGTTCGCTGTACTGAACACGACGGGGCGGTCACCTGGAGCTTCTGCTGTCCAGACTGACGGGGAAGGTATAGTGGGAGGCCAGTGGCCGGCTGGCGGCAGACCAGACACAGACCTCAAGCTGGAGGAGGAATAGAAAAAAAAAGCTTCCGCATATGTGGCGGATGTCGTGCAAAGATGTGAGATGAAATATGAAAATGGTGAATATGACAAGTGACTGTCGTGTCCAGATTAATAAGTTCTTTTCTTATGCTTCACGTTTCTGTAGGCGGCAGGTTCGTGTGTCGTATAGATACAGCCACTGTATATAAGGGATTCGATCATTATTTTACGAAAAGGTTTTGTTTTAGTATTGTTATCCTTTAAGACAGACTATTAAAGGCTTTACTTTCTTATGGTTATTGAATTCCTGTATTTGTAGGGCTCATACACTGTATTCTGAAAATTTATTTCAAGTATTTTGTCTCTGAATTAAGGTGCACAGAAGAATAGGATCATCATATACCTCGATATTGTCTTTTTATTGTAGAAAAAAAATGGAAAATAGCAGTTGTGGTACAGACGAGAACCCCGTCAGCCACCGGCGTGTCACCAGAAACAACTGCCACTTTACATAGATCACGAAGAGCAATGGTCCCAGGAGTAAACCCTGCAGCACTCCTCTGGTAACCGCAACCCAGTTCGAAAAAGCTCCTCTGACGCGTGTACTTTTTTCCCTTCACCAAGGATGACGCTTAATCCATCGCAGGAGTTTCCCTCTTATTCCTATCTGAAGATCCACCCTCTTTATCATACTCTTGTGTCAAACGCTTTCTAGCACTCCATATACACACAGTCCACACAACTCTCTCGTTTGCCTAAAACAGAGCACACTTTCTCTCGTATAAGTCTGTGTTGTGTCTCTTTTTATGTATGGGTGCATTAAAATCTATTGAGGTATCTGTATAGTGTCTCATTCATCAACAAACATGAGATAGCTTCCTTTGAGTCATTTCCCTCCTAAGTTCTGCATCAGTTAAGATAATAGCCCTCCTCTCGAAATTTAAGGGAAAGCGGCTTTTCACACAACCGATGTCAACCGTACTGCGTGCCGGAGGGGTGCCTGGAACGACCTCAGATGGTGTAGTAACTCCCAACACCAGTAGCCAAACAACTGCGATACACATCAGGCCCTGGCGGATGGTTATGTCGCCCAGGGTCGAGCGCACAGGTTCCAATCCTGGTTGCGGCAGTCGGTCCTCAACCCTGCTGTTCATCAACACCTCGGGAATGGTCAATAGAGTGGATGCCTGGCTGAGGTTAAGGAATGAAAGTATATAGTATTAATAAAGGCGGCCTTGATTAGGGCCTCAGTTGTCCATATTGTCCCACCTAACGTAAATGGGGGGGGGGGGGGGTTACTTCTTCTCCAGGTTTGAGAAGCATGTAGTAATCTTTTTACGGACGGGACTCCACCGAAGACCCATCCTCATCAAAGTAAAGTATCCATCACTTGCAGTTGTGTGGCTTCCCAGGGGTAGGGTGGTATGGCTGGAGAGCTTCCTGCTGGAGGCTCTTGTGTCAGTGTCGCGTTTAGAGAGAACCAGGATTCCTCCTCCTCCTCCTCCTCCTCCTCCTCCACGTATGGCAACAAAATCACGCACCCTGACATAGCGTATTTTGGCTCATAACGTCATTTAGTGCTTCATGCCGCATGATGTGGTGTGCTGTGCCTCATGACGTGGTGCACTGTGCCTCATGACGTGCTGTTCTGTGCCGCATGATGTGATGTGTTGTGCCTCATGCCGTGGTGTAGTGTGCCTCATGACGTGGTGCACTGTGCCTCATGACGTGCTGTTCTGTGCCGCATGATGTGATGTGTTGTGCCTCATGACGTGGTGCACTGTGCCTCATGACGTGCTGTTCTGTGCCGCATGATGTGATGTGTTGTGCCTCATGACGTGGTGCACTGTGCCTCATGACGTGCTGGTCCGTGCCGCATGATGTGGTGTGTTGTGCCTCATGTCGTGGTGTAGTGTGCCTCATGACGTGGTGCACTGTGCCTCATGACGTGCTGTTCTGTGCCGCATGATGTGGTGTGCTGCGCCTCATGTCGTGTGTAGTGTGCCTCATGTCGTTACGCATTGTGTTTCATTACGTGATGTTTTATTCCTCAGACCTCATGGTTATATACTGTGCCTCATGAGGTTATATACTGTGCCTCATGATGTGGTATACTGTGCCTCATGATGTGGTATACTGTGCCTCATGATGTGGTATATTGTGCCTCATGATGTGGTATACTTCGCCTCATGATGTGGTATACTGTGCCGCATGTTGTGGTATCTGTGCCTCATGATGTGCTATACTTCGCCTCATGATGTGGTATACTGTGCCTCATGATGTGGTATACTGTGCCTCATGATGTGGTATTCTGTGCCTCATGATGTGGTATACTATGCCTCATGATGTGGTATACTGTGCCTCATAATGTGGTATACAGTATCTGATGATATGGTATACTGTGCCTCATGATGTGGTATACTGTGCCTCATGATGTGCTATACTGCGCCTCATGATGTGCTATACTGTGCCTCATAATGTGGTATACCGTGCCTGATGATATGGTATACCATGCCTCATGATGTTCTATACCATGCCTAAGAATGTGCTATACTGTGCCTCATGAGGTGGTATACTGTGCCTCATGATGTGGTAAACTGTTCCTCATGATGTGGTATACCGTGCCTCATGATGTAGTATAGTGCCTCATGAGGTGGTATACTGTGCCTCATGAGGTGGTAAACTGTTCTTCATGATGTGGTATACTGTGCCTCATGATGTGGTATACTGAGCCTCATGATGTGGTACACTGTGCCTCATGATGTGGTATACTGTGCCTCATGATGTGATAAACTGTGCCTCATGATATGGTGTACTGAGCCTCATGATGTGATAAACTGTGCCTCATGGTATGGTGTAATGAGCCTCATGATGTGTTACACTGTACCTCATGATGTGATATACTGTGCCTCATGATGTGATATACTGTGCCTCATGATGTAGTATACTGTACCTCATGATGTGGTATACTGTGCCTCATGATGTATATTGTGCCTCATGATGTGCTCTACTGCGCCTCATGATGTGGTATACTGTGCCTCATGAGGTGGTATACTGTGCCTCATGATGTGGTATACTATGCCTCATGATGTGGTATACTGTGCCTCATGATGTGGTATACTGTGCCTCATGATGTGGTATACTGTGCCTCACGATGTGGTATACTGTGCATCATGATGTATACTGTGCCTCATGATGTGGTATACTGTGCATCATGATGTGGTATACTATGCCTCATGATGTATACTGTGCCTCATGATGTGGTATACTGTGCCTCATGATGTGGTATACTGTGCCTCATGATGTGGTATACTATGCCTCATGATGTGGTATACTGTGCCTCATGATGTGGTATACTGTGCCCCATGATGTGGTATACTGTGCCTCATGATGTAGTATACTGTACCTCATAATGTGGTATACTGTGCCTCATGATGTAGTATACTGTACCTCATAATGTGGTATACTGTGCCTCATGATGTAGTATACTGTACCTCATAATGTGGTATACTGTGACTCATGATGTATATTGTGCCTCATGATGTGCTCTACTGCGCCTCATGATGTGGTATACTGTGCCTCATAAGGTGGTATACTTTGCCTCAAAATGTGGTATACTATGCCTCATCATGTGGTATACTGTGCCTCATGATGTGGTATGCTGTGCCTCATGTTGTATACTGTGTATCATGACGTTTCTGTGTATCATCCTTGAAGATGGGAAACATGTGGCCACCTGGTCACCGCCATGGTGGATGCAGTTGTTTCTGACGTTATTGGTGAACACGTCGATGGCCTTGTGAACCAGGAAGCAGCATTGCCACCTGCCGACAGAACTTAACATCCTTACATAGGTAGTGTGACTAGCCAGGGTGAGGCATCACGAAGCAAGTAGGGTCCAGAGATGTAGCAGGACCACGTTAGAGCAGGCAGCTTCCTCCCCTATGACAGCTGATGTGCTGTAACATCTAGATGTAAGCCGGCAGCTTCCTCCTCTACCAGAGTTGATCAGGTCGCAAACGTCTTCATCAGACGTTCGTGACCCGACCTAATGAACCTCCTCCCCGGAACACACTCACGCACCACGAACTAGGTGGAACTTGATGCGAAGATAAGTCGTGATAAACACACTCAAATTGCAAGCTGGAGTGGATGTAGAAAGTCTTGGCTGCGTTTTTCAAACCACGGGAATCATCATCAGATCTCAGGATTTGTTCACCTGTCTTAGGAAAGCTCTCTCTCCCTCTCTCTTACTTTCTAAGATACTCTAATTGTGTGTGTGTGTGTGTGTGTGTGTGTGTGTGTGTGTGTGTGTGTGTGTGTGTGTGTGTGTGTGTGTGTGTTCTTTACTCACATGGATACTACCTCCTGTAGACTGCCCAGTAGTGAGGACGTGCGACATAACATTATGATCACATTAACCCATTTGGTTCATGATTCTGACTTGTCAAAAATCATTATTTTTGTAAACATTTACTGGGATCGTAGGCTGTATTTGTCGAGAAAGTCCATGATATTTGTTTTACATTTTCTTTGTTCATGATAGTTTCCGTGGGTCATCTGGTACGTGCAAAGTGAAAGCTAATATTGATAACAAGAAAAGTTGAAAAACGTTTTAGCATGAATAGAGAAGAGAATAAATGTTTTGCTTTCAGGAACGTACACACGTGTTATGTAGCCAAGGGTTGTTTTCAAGGCCTGTTCACTTCCCTGTTCAATGATGTTAACGTAGTAGTAGTAGTAGTAATAGCAGTTGAAGTACGTAGTAGTAGTAGTAGTAATAGTAGTAGTAGTAGTAGTAGACGTAGGAGTACGTAGTTGTAATAGTAGTAGAGGTAGAAGTACTTAGTTGTAGTTGTAGTAGACGTAAGAGTACGTAGTGGTAGTAGTAGTAGAAGCAGAAGTACTTAGTTGTAGTAGTAGTAGTAGACGTGGGAGTACGTAGTTGTAGTAGAAGTAGAAGTACTTAGTTGTAGTAGTAGTAGTAGTAGACGTAGGAGTACGTAGTTGTAGTAGTAGTAGAAGCAGAAGTACTTAGTTGTAGTAGTAGTAGTAGACGTAGGAGTACGTAGTTGTTGTAGAAGTAGAAGTACTTAGTTGTAGTAGTAGTAGTAGTAGTAGACGTAAGAGTACGTAGTTGTAGTAGTAGTAGAAGCAGAAGTACTTAGTTGTAGTAGTAGTAGTAGACGTAGAAGTACGTAGTTGTAGTAGAAGTAGAAGTACTTAGTTGTAGTAGTAGTAGTAGTAGTAGACGTAGGAGTACGTAGTTGCAGTAGAAGTAGAAGTACTTAGTTGTAGTAGTAGACGTAGGGGTACGTAATTGTAGTAGTAGATGTAGCGGTAGTAGCGGGAAGCAAGAATCCCAGAGTTCCCGACCTGTGTGAGTGGTCGAGGGAGGCAGTGGAACTTTACTGACCTAAGGGCCACCATGAGCCACATGCATAGTGAGAGTGTACACATGTGGTCTGAGAATCATCTTCAACACCTGAAGAAGGTGTTGAAGATTTTTCGGTTGGTGGTTGAAGCTGGCGTTGACGGCCTTAATGACCCTGGCAGTTGATAGGCCTAAAACCCAAACAACCAACTAATCAGGGCAACCGATTTTCAACTCATTCCCTGAACTGCGCGAATTCAAGATGGTCAAATGTGGTGGCTGGCCGGCTGCTGATTGTGGCAGGTCATTCTCTACTTCAGGTCATTAAACAACAACGAAGAGGGAAACCTCTATACAAAAGTGAAGCAGCCATGAAATGAAATATAACAGACGATCAGGAAGCATGTGAGGGAACAGAATGGATTGGATTCTTTTTCGTCCGCTGGTACAGTATTTAGAAGTTACCAAGGTGCCATCATGTTCCTCTGTGGGTAGTGTGGGGGTGGCGGTGCTGTCTGAGGGGGAAAGTGGAGGAGCTTTGGTTGATGATAGTTGTGATGGTGGCGATGGCGTCCGTGATGGCTAATGATGGTGAATTTTGGAGATGGTAATGGCAGGGGTGATGCTGGTGGAGGAAGTGGTTATGGTGGTGATGTTGATGGTGGAAGTGGTTGTGGTGGTGATGTTGGTGGTGGAAGTGGCTGTGGTAATGATGTTTTTGGTGAAAGTGGTTGTAATGGTGATGTTGGTGGTGGAAGTGGCTTTGGTAATGATGTTTGTGGTGAAAGTGGTTGTGGTGGTGATGTTGGCGGTGTAAGTGGCTGTGGTGGTGATGTTGGCGGAGGAAGTGGTTTTGGTGATGTTGGTGGTGGAAGTGGTTGTGATGGTGATGTTGCTGGTGGAAGTGGTTGTGATGGTGATGTTGGTGGTGGAAGTGGTTGTGGTGGTGATGGTGGTGGAAGCAGTTGTGGTGGTGATTTTGGCGGTGGAAGTGGCTGTGGTGGTGATGTTGGCGGAGGAAGTGGCTGTGGTGGTGATGTTGGCAGTGGAAGTGGCTGTGGTAATGATGCTTGTGTTGAAAGTGGTTGTGGTGGTGATGTTGGCGGTGGAAGTGGCTGTGGTGGCGATGTTGGCGGTGGAAGTGGCTGTGGTAATGATGCTTATGGTGAAAGTGATTGTGATGGTGATGTTGGTAGTGAAAGTGGTGTGGTGGTGATGTTGGCGGAGGAAGTGGTTGTGGTGGTGATGCTGGTAGTTGAAGTGGTTGTGGTGGTGATGTTGGTGGTGAGAATTGTTGTGATAGTGATGTTGGCAGTGGAAGTGGCTGTGTTGGTGATGTTGGTGGTGGAAGTGGTTGTGTTGCTGATGTTGGTGGTGATAGAGGCTGTGGTGGTGATGTTGGTGGTGGTAGAGGCCGTGGTGGTGATGTTGGTGGTGGTAGAGGCTGTGGTGGTGATGGTGGTGGAAGTGGTTGTGGTGGTGATGTTGGTGGTGGTAGAGGCTCTGGTGGTGATGATGGTGGTGGTAGAGGCTGGGGTGGTTATGTTGGTGGTGGTAGAGGCTGTGGTGATGATGTTGGTGGTGGTAGGCAGTGGTGATGATGTTAGTGGTGTTAGAGGCTGGGTTGGTGATGGTGGTGGTAGAGGCTATGGTGGTGATGTTGGTGGTGGTAGAGGCAGTGGTGATGATGTTGGTGGTGTTAGAGGCTGGGTTGGTGATGGTGGTGGTAGAGGCTATGGTGGTGATGTTGGTGGTGGTAGAGGCAGTGGTGATGATGTTGGTGGTGTTAGAGGCTGGGGTGGTGATGTTGGTGGTGGTAGAGCTGTGTGTGGTGGGGATGTTGGTGGTGGTAGAGGCTGTGGTGGTGATGTTGGTGGTGGTAGAGGCTGTGGCGGTGATGCTGGTGGTGGTAGAGGCAGTGGTGGTGATGTTGGTTGCGGTAGAGGCTGTGGTGGTGGTGATGTTGGTAGTGGTAGAGGCCATGGTGGTGATGTTGGTTGTGGTAGAGGCTGTGGTGGTGATGTTGGTTGTGGTAGAGGCTGTGGTGGTGATGTTGGTTGTGGTAGAGGCTGTGGTGATGGTGATGTTGGTGATGGTAGAGGCAGTGGTGGTGATGTTGGTGGTGGCAGAGGCTGTGGTGGTGATGTTGGTGGTGGTAGAGGCAGTGGTGGTGATGTTGGTGGTGGTAGAGGCTGTGGTGGTGGTGATGTTGGTGGTGGTAGAGGCTGTGGTGGGGGTGTTGGTTGTGGTAGAGGCTGTGGTGGTGATGATGTTGGTGATGGTAGAGGCAGTGGTGATGATGTTGGTGGTGGTAGAGGCTGTGGTGGTGATGTTGGTAGTGGTAGAGGTGTGTGTGGTGGGGATGTTGGTGGTGGTAGAGGTGTGTGTGGTGGTGGTGGTACATACAGTCAGACACCCATCTTGGTCGTCACAGCTGGTGTCGTCTCTCACCACACACTCATCATCATCATCATCAGTGCACCGATCGTCGCTCCTTCGTCCATACCGTCGTACAGTTAACTTGGCTTCCATGGTCTCAGTCACAATGAACGAGCCACACTGACTTCTTAGCCACAGTTACCAGCCCAAAGTAACTTAGTCACAGTAACCCACAGTTAATGCGCCACAGTGACTTGGTTATAGTGTCTTAGCCACAGTAACTCGTCTATAGTTTCTTAGCCACAATGGCTCCGTTACAATGACTTAGCCGCAGTGACTTAGCCGCAGTGACTTAGCCGCAGTGACTTAGCTGCAGTGACTTATCAACAGAGACTCAGCCGCAAGGTTTTATTCACACATTCCATCATACAGATTGAGCCATCGTGACATTCACAGTGACCCACAAAGTCTTAGTTAAGATAACATTTTGGCAGTGACTGTTACAGTGACATTGCCACAGTGACTTAGTCACGGTGATGTAGGTAAAGAAACCAGTCCTGACATGAGTGGCAGTTGAGCAGAGAACGTAAGGCCAGGTTCAGTTATGTGGTTTGCCGGAACCTTTGACGGGTTCTTGAAGTGTTGCTATTCCAATTATCTCGGCCTCATGAAGAGATTAAGTTTCAGTCATCTACAGATCTTCTTCTCTCATGCGTAGCCAAAACCAATCTTGTTCTATTTGTCGTATTATCAAGGTGTTTCCGAGGTCGATCGATCGCTAGTGGCCTGTGTTGCAGGCGAACAAGAGATGGATAGATTGGACGAGCCTGGGCATCTACTTGATCTTGAACGGATGGATGTTTCCTACAGGCTGATGCACACCAAACAACGGGACAGTTGTAATTGTATTTACATTAGGGTGGTACGTGCACCATCTTGCAGGCACGCTGGTCGTGTTAACTGCCGCTGAAGTAATACTAACTGTGTTCGTGAAGATTGTAGATGACCTGGGGTAAAGGACGTTATTCTTATAAAGACGCTTCCAAGGAAAAGTATATTGCTCCCTATCTTTATGTATTTCTGTGATCTGTACTGGAATTATGCTCATCAACACGACAGATGCACAACACTGCAGCAGTCTTCTAGCATAAAACATATTATATACGGGAGTCACAGATGATCTTATTTGCTTCATTTCTAACGTTAGTATCTAGATTAATGAGTGGTTCGATTCCATCCCTGAGGGAGAATCTGGTCTACACAGTGGACCTTGCACTGAAGGTTTCCTCTGTCGGCAACTTGTCACACACTGCAGTGTATCCAGTCTTCTCCCTGGTGTTGTGGTTAACGTTCCTGATCCTGGTGCATTCTTGGCCGCCCGGGGTCGAGCTCGCATAGGTTCAAATTCCGATCGTGCAGTTGGTGCACCGTCATCCAATTGTTCATCCTCC